>NW_015170275.1:2202647-2248427 GCF_001447785.1 Gekko japonicus | reverse complement strand
TCCAAGAGAAGTCAGCTGGCATGGAGGGAGGGGGGGGCCTTGGAGGACGCATTTAAAGTTAGTTGCCTTCTTTCCATCTCTCCCCCCTCCCCTCACCTATTTGCTCTTTCTCTCTCTCTCTCTCTTTCCCTTCCTTCCCCCCTCTCTCCCCCATCTATTTGCTTTCTTTGTTTCTCTTTCTCTTTCTACCTCTTTCATTCTTTCTTTCTACCTCTTTCTCTCTTTCTGTCTCTTAAACCAATATCATTAGCAGACAAATAAATATCATTATCAATATCTGTTTTTACCCCTTTTGTTTTTATTTCTGGCAGTCTCATTTAATGTTAATAAAAAGCAAATCTGCTTATTTTCCAATTAAAATGTGTAATATTTGTTCATGTCTTGCGACTCTCAAGAGATCTGATGTTTATTCTATGTGGCTCTTATGTTAAGCAAGCTTGGCCACCCCTGTCATAAGAGAAGTAATTTTCTCTTAGCATCAGTTTCCTATCTGTAAAATAGCATAAGGATGAAGAACTGAGGGCTGCGAAATAGTCTGTTTTCCAAAATGGCTGTATTATAGTACATATCAAGGTTATATTAATATATTTCAAATAAAATGAAGGAAAAATAAATTGTGACTATAATTAAATTAGTATATGTGTAATTACTATTAGTATATGTGTAATTACATATTGTAATTACAATATGGAGCTGCGGTGGCTCAAGTGGTTAAGACGCTGAACTGCAGGCTGTGGAAGGTCAGTAGTTCAGCAGTTCGAGACCCGGGTGCCACATGATGGAGTGAGCTCCCGTCTCTGGTTCCAGCTCCTGCCAACCTAGCAGTTCAAAAGCAAGAAATTGCAAGTAGATAAATAGGTACCACTTCGGTGGGAAGGTAACAGCGTTCCATGCGCCTTGGTGTTTAGTCATGCCGGCCACATGACCATGGAAACGTCTTCGGACAGCGCTGGCTCTTCAGCTTTGAAACGGAGATGAACACTGCAACCCTAGAGTTGGATTTGACTGGCTTTCGAGCAAGGAAACCTTTACCTTTATTTTACCTTTACCTAATTACAATATACTGGGTAGGTTGTTTTCTTTTTTTACTACTGAGATAGAAAGTTGGAAACAAAGCTGCTTGAATTTATATGTTTCAGCATGACCCATAATTTTTAAAAATTTGAAGTAATGCTTGCCTGCTGTTATTATACAATCAGCTGCTGTGGTAGATGTAAACTGTCACCCCAAACAATCCTGCTAAGAGAGAATATGATAAAAGATGTTTCATACTATTTTGCTCTTCCATGTTTTCTTTAGATAAAGTAAATTCCGGGGCCTGATACTAGTGTGTTAGCCGAATACATTTTGAAATGCTTATTAACAGGTTTGCAACTTGTCCATAGGCTGAGCTAGCAGCTAATTTTGTATATAATTGTCTCCTGCTAGTTTTATATAAAAGTGGTATTTCCCAAGTGGTATGGAACCTTCTGGTTCCAACATCGTATTCTTTTAAGGGTAAAATGTAAGTTAAAATGCTTCATTTCAGCCTACCTCTAAATATATTGCATTCCTGTGTGTTAAAACAGAAGCTTAACTTAGAATTGCTTAGTTATAGTTGCATTTCCTAGTGCAAAGTCATCCTCTGTTTTTTAATTTAAATGTACCCTGTGGAGATAATACCAATTATAAAGCCTTTATTTTGCTAATCTGTATGCACCATTTCTCTGCTTTTGTCAATATAGGATTCCAGATGAATGCATCTTCTTGGCCAATGTTTCTCTTAAGAACATTAAATGGTGCTGACATGGCACCTGCAGCATTCTTTAAGAAGGTAATGCTAAAAGAGCTCTTTGTTTGTCATTTATAGAAACTTTCTAAGATAGGAACGACAGCTGCATTGTTTGCTCAAGATTCCAGTATATTATACTGTTTTCTTCAGCACACAAATGTAAGGAAGCTTTTAAAAATAGCTTTTATTTTGGTTGTCAAGTTGCAAGTTCCAGAACTGCACTGGAAATAATATTTTAATGTAAATGTATAGCAGCACTTCCTACTGTGTTTGCATTTTAAAGGTGTGCTATATTAAGATAACACTTTTAGCTTGGTTTATATTTCATGAATTCAAAACATATGTCAGTGGTTAAGCATACATGTTGTGCCTATATGAGAGATACTTCACATAATTGTAATTCAATGCAATAAATGTGGACATTTTGTAATGTGTGATCCTAAATCAGAGAGCTATTTTGGTGTAGTGGTTAAGTGCGCGGACTCTAATCTGGGAGAACCAGGTTTGATTCCCCACTCCTCCACTTGCACCTGCTGGATGACCTTGGGCAAGCCACAGTTCTGTCAAAGCTGTTCTCTCAAGAGCAGTTTCTGTCAAGAGCTCTCTCAGCCCCACCTACCTCACAGGGTGTCTGTTGTGGGGAGGGGAAGGGAAAGGATTTTGTAAGCCACTCTGAGACTCCCTTGGGTAGTGAAGGGCGGGGTATAAATCAGATCTCTTCTTCTTCTTCTAAATGAGTGTAAACCACTATATTTAATTGCGTGTTACAGAAGCATGTTAATTCTTACATGGAGATCTGATTTTGACCCATGTATGCACTATGGGCCAAACTACATGTTACAATTTGTAACTTGTAGGGTCTGTATTTCCCCAACTTGATTTTAGATCTGACTGTCAGATGTTTGGACCTAAGAGAATAGAAAACATATGTAAACAATTGATTTTAGATCTGACTGTCAGATGTTTGGACCTAAGAATAGAAAGAGAATAGAACACATATGTAAACAGTTGATGTGTGAAGATTGTGGGCAATGCAGAGACTGTCTGTAAAGTATACCATACTTTAAGGAAATATATAATACCTTTCCTTCTTTTCATGATTTCTCGTATTCAGATTGCATAATATGACCTGTCCATCACATTTTAATGCATACAAGAGTATCTTATGTTTGTTACCCTTAAGGAATTTTGTCATATCAACAAACAATGGAATTTTGCATCAAGAAATATTTTATTTCCCCCCAGTAATATGCCATATTTTCTTTACATTATCTTCTTTTATGGTGAATTCTTGGGCTATTCTATTGCAAAAGTAGTCATTTATTTATTTTATTCAATTTGTATTCCACCCTCCCCGCAAGCGGGCTCAGGGCGGATCACAGTAAGGTTCTAAAACATATAAATATAACTTTACAGAATAATTAAAAGCAATTTAAAATAACATAGATTTTTAAAAAGAAAAGCACAAAACAGGTTGCACTGTTTCACTATATACATTATTTTGAAGCTGGTGCCATTAAGTCTTTGATATCTTATTGATCCTGGCCACGTTGAGGTGGTAGGCTTCAGTTTCAGCAGGGAAGGCCCAGTATTTATTTATTGGATGCCCACTGCCTCAGCCAAAGCCCTGGCAGCACAGTTCCATTTCCCAGGCCTGCAGAATGGTAATAAGTCCCGCAGGGCTCTGATCTCAGATGGGAGCATGTTCCACCAGGCTTGGGCCAGGGCAGAGAAAGCCCTGACCCTGGTCGAGGCTAATCGGACATTCCCTTGGGCTGGGGACAACTAGCAGGTCTTGACCAGCAGAGGACGAGGCTCTCTGGAGCCCATATGGGGAGAGGCAGTGCCCCAGGTATGCTGTTCCTATTCTCATTAAAATCTTATTTCTGTTTGGTGTAGTGGTTAAGTGCGCAGACTCTAATCTGGGAGAACCAGGTTTGACTCCCCACTCCTCCACTTGCAGCTGCTGGATGACCTTGGGCAAGCCATAGTTCTGTCAGAGGTGTTCTTGACAAAGAGCAGTTTCTCTCAGAGCTCTCTCAGCCCCACCTACCTCACAGGGAGTTGTGGGGAGGGGAACGGAAAGGAGTTTGTAAGCTGCTCTGAGACTCCCTTGGGTAGTGAAGGGCGGGGTATAAATCCAATCTACTCTTCTTCTTCTGTTCAAGAATGTGTCTATGTTGTGTGTCAAGAAACCTTATTGTGTATCCATGTGCAAGTTTGGTATGTGTGTCCAGAAATCTCATATTATACAGAGGGTAGGCAGGTTCAGGAAGCCTAGGTACATAAAATAACCAAAATACAGGGAGAGCAGAGAAGGGAGATGAAATAGAATAGGCAGAGTTTGTCAGGCGAGAGGTCATGTGAAAAGCGCCAGAGGTAAAATGGGAACTATATCCACAACAAATACCATATGCTAAATGGATTTGCAGCTAATACCCTCTCCTTCCTTTGTCATAAATTGTCTCAGCTTTCTTCCTCTTTTCCTACCTCTTGATGCATAACATACTTAGTGAATTACCACAGCTAGAACAGTACAAGTCTCGTCTTTATGAAGAGAAGGGGCCAGCTTGGAAAAAAAGAAAACAGTGTGCTTAAATTGTAAAAAGAGCAATAAAGTTATGTTTGTCTTGTCAAATGACATTGAAGTGTTACTTTTAAAAATCAGTATTTTATGCATTATATCTTAACATTAAAATGTTAGCTCTCCCTATCAAACTCACAAACCAGCTTAACAATTCAAAATGTTAAAGGGAGAGGGAGGGGAGACTTCATCATGGTAGTAATTCATCATTTTGACCATCCATTGAAGCCACATTATGCAAGTTTGAATGGCTTTATAAGAGAGTCTCCTGCTAGTTTACAAATGCGTTTCAGCAAAGCCTTGATGGTCTTCAGGACTTCAGTTCATGGCCCCTTTGACATTGACAAGTGTGACACTGAAAACTATTGTACCTTTTCATCAACACTGTAACTATTGTTCCTTTGAGGAGGGAACTAGAACCATTATTGTTATACTGCCTTTAAATGTTGCTTGATAGCTTTTGAAAGTGAAAACACATCTCATTTTTCAGAAAAAAAATTGTCCGTTGTTTCTTTTTTATTCTTGACTTATTTTTAACTGCAAAAGAATTAGTAATTAAGGCGTGAATCCACTCACATTGAAGCAGTGGGGTAGTAGAAAAGGTGAGGAAAATACCCACATATTGTCAGTGTCCCTTTTGGAACGTGAGTATTTTTAGGTGGCATGGTTATAGAAATGTATATTCTTCAAGATTTCATACTTACCTAAACATATGAATCTTTTTATTTTGTAGGAACCACCAAAACCATCTCTAAATAGTTTTAAAGTTGGAATGAAACTAGAAGCAATAGACAGAAAAAACCCTTTTTTAATATGCCCTGCAACAATTGGTGATGTGAAAGGAGATGAAATTTTTATTACCTTTGATGGCTGGCGAGGGGCATTTGACTATTGGTGTAAATATGATTCCCGGGATATCTTTCCAGTTGGATGGTGTGATTTAACAAGAGATGCTCTACAGCCACCAGGGAATAATGGTAAGAAGCTGATAAATACCACATCAAATCACATACAATCTGATCCTTCAAACTGGAGATATCAGGGGGTGGACCTGGGACCTGAAGCAGATATTGTACTCCTGAGTCATAGTTGCACCCCATAATTTAAAGTAGTTCTGTGCAGCATGTATGTGTATATACACACACACACACACAACTGCTTTTAGGATGATTTTTCAGTTATGCACATCACAGAGATGTTAGAGGCACATGTAGGTATTTTGTAACCACTATCCAACATGTACAAATATAACCAAATTTTGCAGCAGCAAAGGCATGATAAAGGGGGATGTAGATCCCCAGCAAAATCTTGGAAACTTTTTTTCTGTTGAAAAGGTTTTCTGCTATCTTGATTCTATTCTTATTCAGAGTTGATTTTGTTGGCACTGCTTGGAATGGCCATGGAAGTATGGATCTTGATGATGTAACCTGTGTCTAGGGATCTGTAATATTTTGCTAGCCCTGACCAAAGATTATTTGCTTTTCATGGGTCAAGAGGATGATGTTATGGTCATAATTTAAGGTCATCTAAAAATGATACAGTAATGCAAATGGTAGAAGCGACAGATGGATTAGCATCCTAATTTCTAGTATGGGTAACATAAATAATTATCTGAACGACTACATCAGTATTCTAATGCAGGAAACACATGCTAGCAATTTTTGCTTCTACTGTCTCTCTTGTTTTCATGGTGGTTGCAAGGATACACTCGCTCAGGTTGAGGAGGCATTATATTTCAAAAGCCTTTAGTGAAGTTGTTGCTTAGGGTTGAAGACATGACAGGAGATTGCATACAAGAGTCCTAAATAGTTGATACCTTAATTGTTCTGCCAGGACAGCTAGAAACTAGATGCTTTGTTTTGTTTGCGGATTTGAGAGGAGCATTGTGATGCAAAGCAGTGTCCTGAAAAGAGCAAACATGCTGCTTTTTCTTTCTACCCTCCCCTTTCCAACTATACACTGTACATTAATTTCAAACACAGGCGGTCATTCCCCTTTTTTAATTGATTTTTTAAAAAGTCTTGTTGAGATCAACGAACTGTTACAAGGGTTTTCTCATCTCTGGTCCTGTTGGGTCAGCTTTATCTATCGATTTAGTGAGTTGGCAATTAGATTTTTTTGCATGTCCTTTCACTTCTTTCCACTTTGACCCCATCTAATGTTTGATCTCCTCCTGAAGGCAGGGGTGAGGGAAGTATGGGCAGATGACTGATGGTCTCTGCCAGTAGAGCCGGCAGACAATAAGTGAATTGCCACTCTGTTGCCTCCCCCTTTCCCTTTCTGTTAATCCAACAAATGCAAATAGCTTCATTCTGATTTGGTAGTACATTTCCCTACCCACTTGTGGGTTTTGTTACAGATTTGCTTTTTCAGTCTCAGTCTTGCTAAGAAAGCAGACATGTTGGGTTGGGTCCTGAACCTTCTCAGTGGCTAATATAAATTGTATTTCGCTCTCTGGAATATAAAGGTAGGAAACCCTGTTTTAAAGTAAGCAGTTTTTAGGAGTCACTATTATGGCATTGCCAGCATGTATGATGAATGATAGATATCACCTGCTAAACAAAGAGGAGAAAGTTTCACTGTGTAAAAATGTGTACCTGCACATTTACTACCTATGGCATTGAAGCTTATTTTATTTGTACTTGTGGACTTGGTTGATCTCAGAGTAATCCATTAAAATAGAGAGCCAAGAATGTAGTAACTGTTACTATTTGTTTTCCTTTTAGATATGTGAAGTATTAGACATAAATGCATTTTACTGTATGGTAAAGGTGTTTTGCTGCTAGAAAAAGGGTGTTTCAGTTACATCTTGAAAGATTCACTGTTTTGATTTGCCCTGAATTTCAGTTAAAGGCTTTTGATGCTACTTTAGTCTTAACAGAATAAGTTTATTTTAGGTAGTCTTCAACGGTTTTTGTGTATAGTGTAACCTATACTTTTTATTGTTTAATGTTACACTAGAGAATGTACGCTAAGTAGTGTCAAAATGTTTGGCATATATCTTACATTAATGTACGTTTATAGTGCATTCTGATACTTTCTAAGATACAATTTATTGAATATTTGGGCATTGTACATAATTACAATGTTATCATGGAAAATGCTGATAGCTAGCTTAAAATGCATTTCAAAATGCATTTTAAAAAATGACATTTAGGAATAGATAATAGAGTTTATATTCAGAAAATTGTGAGTTAGATCCAACCAGCTTTTCCATTGATGAAAAAGGAAAAAGAGGATTCTTACTGACTACCAAAAAGGTTATGCTAGAGATCGTGAGACCTCCCTTGATGAAAGAAGTGTGTGAGCTGGGATAAGGAATGGAATTAGGTAAAATGGACTGAAAAGGCTGGCTGGATCCAACTCTGAATCCAGCACTTGTCCACAATTGAGTGTTGTCTGCTATTATTTATGATGAGGAAACGATTTATTTTAATTTATTTTAAATATTTCTGTGCTGCCTTTTCCTTCTAAATAGGGTCCACAATGCACCAAAACATCTCAATATTTCAGCATTAAAACAACAATATGTTGTCGAAGGCTTTCACGGCCGGGGTTCATTAGTTGTTGTAGATTTTCCGGGCTTTATGGCCATGGTCTTGGCATTGTAGGACCTGATGTTTCGCCAGCAGCAGAGGTATAACACAGAAAGATGGAGTACTCTCTTTGTCAAGGTGAGAAGAAAAATGGAATGCAGCCAATCCATATGCAAAAGAACCTCCTCAGGAAAGCTCCTCCATTAGCATGTCACAGCCTGGGGAACTCCTACAAGATAAGACTCAGCCCTACCCCACCTTCCTGAGTAGATATAAATTACCTGCCTACCATTTTTCTTCTCACCTTGACAAAGAGAGTACTCCATCTTTCTGTGTTATACCTCTGCTGCTGGCGAAACATCAGGTCCTACAATGCCAAGACCATGGCCATAAAGCCCGGAAAATCTACAACTAATTAAAACAACATTTAAAATAAAGTACACATAAAATAATTAACTCAATAAACACATAAATTCAAACACAATTCAAACACACATAACACAACTAAGGAGGAGGGCCATTAACAGTGCGGTGGCTCAAGTGGTTAAGACGCTGTATTGCAGGCTGTGGAAGGTCAGTAGTTCAGCAGTTCAAGACCCGGGTGCCGCAAGACGGGGTGAGCTCCTGTCTCTAGTTCCAGCTCCTGCCAACCTAGCAGTTTGAAAGCAAGAAATTGCAAGTAGATAAATAGGTACCACTTCGGTGGGAAGGTAACAGCGTTCCGTGCGCCTTGGCGTTTAGTCATGCCGGCCACATGACCACGGAAACGTCTTCGGACAGCGCTGGCTCTTCGGCTTTGAAATGGAGATGAGCACCGCAACCCTAGAGTCGGATTCGACTGGCTTTCGAGCAAGGGAACCTTTACCTTTACCTTTATGCCAAACCTGCTGGTGGAAGACCAATGATAGAGGAAGACAGATGGGATCTCCTTGGGCAAGAGTTCCAGAGTTTTGCCACCATGACCAACAAGGCCTTTTCTCAGGTTACCACCCATCTAGTCTCAGTTGGTGGGAGCACCCAAAGCAGGGCCTCTGAAGATGAGTGGAGTGGGTGGGTGGTTTTTTATGGGAGGAGGTGATCCTTCAGACATGCTGGCCCCAAGCCATATAGAGCCTTAAAGGTCAGTAGCAACACCTTAGGCTCCGAAACAGAGCCAGTGTGGATGGAACAAGACTGAAGTGAAATGGTATCTGTGACCCACTCCAGTCAACATTCTGGGTCCAGCAGCACCTCCAAGCTACAGACCTGCTTGGGGAGGGAGTGCAGCCCCATCCAGAGCAGGAGATACCAGAATTCCGGGGTCAAACCTCCTTCCTCCACAATAGCACCTCCATTTTTTTGAAATTAGGGCAGTTTGCCCTCTTCCATCCCAAAACTGCGTCCAGGCATCTGTTCACAGTTTCCACAGCCTCCTTGGGATATGCTAGAAACGAAAGAACTGAGTGTTCTCCACATCAGTGGCAACTAGCCCCATTGTCTAGATGACCTCTCCCAGTGATTTCAGGTAGGTGTAAAGGAGCATAGGGGTTAAGTTGGAACCTTTTGAGACCTGACAGGCTAAAGGCCAAAGAGTTGAGCTGCAGTCCCCCAGGACCACATTCTGAAATCTACTTTCAAGGTAGGACTGAAACCACCACAGAACAGTGCTCCCAAACCCAAAAGGTGTCCCAGAAAGACACCATGATTGACGGTGTCAAAAGCCAGGAGAGGTCCAGGGAAAAACAGTATTCAAACTTTTTGATAAGATGGAAAAGGCTAATGCAAGTTGCAGTTGAAAGAATCAGTGCATAAATAGGCTAGTTTTCTGTTGTTTGAAGCTGGACTTCATTGCACAAGGAAACTTCTACTTTTGCAGGTGATTTGAATTTTCTTTCTGTGGAATTTTGCCCATTTGTACTGGTAAAGAACATGGACCCAGAGTGCTTAATTTAAAAATTAAAGTATTCTGTTTTTATTGAGAAATAATGTGTTCAGTTTTTCCAGTATTGTGCAACAAAAAATGTGTTTGGAAAGCAGAACAGTTTTTTTGTTGTTGAGTCAGTTGTGTTTAGATTTTAGCAAGCATTTACTGTACAGCTTTTAGTCAATATGGGATACTTCTTGGATACTAAAAAAACAGGTTGACTAGAAACCTCTAAACTGCCTTGATTTTTATATGAACAGTATGTCTTGAAATGTTCTCTAAGATTCATGGATGGATAGAACTCCTTGACGCAGAGATAATAAGGAATCCAAATGGCCAGGAAGTAAATTGTGGGATGAAAAAAATAAAAATGTTCAGCTAATAAGAAGCATGGAGAAACTGATACTTTGCTCTACTGAATGTACTCAAATTCCATTCATTTATGTCAAGCTTGTGTAAGAGAAATTTCAGTGGACTGCTAAGTGGTTCCATTGGGGAACTGAAAGTCAGATAGGATTCCAGTAGAATCTGGTTGTATTCCAGTTAGAGTTGCCAACTCTCAAGAAAAGAAATGGCCTGGCCCATTGTTATGCATTTACCAGCAACTTGATGTGCAGTAAACCAGCAGGTGAAGCTCTGCACAGAATCGGGACAAATATTAGCTGCAGATTTCCATGCATGGTACTGTGTGGAAGAGTTGGCATCCCCCATTTCAAGTACAAATTGCATGAAGATATGTCATTGTATTTTAAAGACTAATTAAGAGGTTCTAAATAGTCATTCCAAATTATTATCACCTAGAAAACATGCTTTCAGATTTTGATACATGTATATTTTTACTTTCATCTCAGTTTCTAGTACAAAGAATAATGCAAAAGCCCAGACATCCCCTTCCAAAGTGACCCGGCGTTCAATGCAGTCTCCACAGAAATCAGCATCGGTTCCAGCTCCTGCTCCCACACCCAAAGGGAGGAAACCTGGTCGGGGAAAACCACCAGCTTCACCTGCAGTTATTAAGAAAGGCAGGTCTCCTAAAAATATTCATGTGACAAAAAACACAACTCATAAGGAAAACCTCAAAACAAGAAAAAAGAGCTTGAAACCAGGCAGGAAGGTTAGTGAACATGATATGTGAACTTTCATATTTGTTGCCAGGGGATGTCTATGCTTTACTGGGATGCTTGGAGGGATGTTTTATGTATAAAACATAAAATTTTGTTTATGTTTTATACATATATTTAGTCAAACTGTATACTAAATGTGTTACAGATTTCCTTTGTAGTGTTCCTACAAGTCATGCAGTACAAGCAGTATATTATTTTAGAATGTGCTGAATGCAGCTTTATTCCTTTTATTCCTCTGAGTTGCTTTAAGTCAGTTTTCACTAAACAGTAGGGTAAAAATATGTTAAAATAATGACAGATACCTGTTGCAAGTGTGACAAGTTTTAAAGTTGATGATTTCTATTTATCTAATTTTCCTGAGCCATTCAGTGAGTTTTAGTTAGGGTCAGTTGGAAACCCAGTATGCTTGCCAACAGAAGTATCCCTTTACTGAATTTCTTGCTGATTTTTTTTTGCCTCTAGGTTTTTAAGAAATAACTTGTTCAACATAGGCTAGTTTCACTAACTAAGATAATTCATTAGGATAAGCACACACATTTGTGTCCTGCGGTCACAAGGAGAGTAATGAAATCGACATTTGACATCTCAGTCTATTCTAATTTTAGCAGCTTTCCATCCTTGTAAAACATGAAGGTAGAGCAGTGGTAATGTGCTTATCCATAGCTGTTGACCCTCAGATGCTTCACACAGCTATTGTAATTTGGGAGTGATCTGATCAAGCCATCTTGAGTTGATTTTTTTTTTGTGCGCCTTATGCATGCTTTGACTTGCGTCTGATATTTGTTGAGATAATGAATCTCCTCCTAGAAGAAGCTTTGAAATATAGGTTGGAACTGTTAGAAGCAAGCGTAGTCTTGGTATTCGTCAACAAATCAGAGAGGCCAGAGCTGGGGTGGTCTTTCTTCTTACAGATTATGTAGGCATTCATTAAAAAAACCAAAACAATTTCTTTCCTCCACCCCAAAAAAACAGAAAAAAATCTTCCCGGTGCAATCTGCGGTATTTTCTCCTTCCCTTTCTTCTGCAAAAGTGGAAAATAGCACTACACAGATTTACAAAGATGCGTCTGCTATTACTGGTGCAACAGCAGCTGTCATTTCTACCGGTGAGTTAATTTATTGCAAAAATGAGATAATGCTGTCTTCTGGGAAGAAACTGTGTTCTAGAGTTCCTATCATGGTTATTTATCATAGGTACACTGTGAGAGTGCCACCAGATTAAGATAGATCCAGGTGGGTAGCCATGTTGGCCTGAAGCAGTAGAACAAAGTTTGAGTCCAGTGGCACCTTTGAGACCAAGGGAGTTTTATTCAAACTGTGAGCTTCCGTGTGCATGCACACTTCTTCAGAAATGCCTGAGGAAGCTCACATCTTGATTAAAACTTTGTTGGTCTTAAAGGTGTCACTGGACTCAAACTTTGTTTCACCAGATTAAGAGTTTTACATCACCATTGTTTTGATTCTGGGCAAGTCACTTCTAGTCTGTTTGAATGAGGAAACCTACACCTCAGGGATTTAGGAAGACTTGCAAAATAAAAACTGGAAAGAACAGCATTTGTTTAATTTTGTTTTAAGTCTACGAAAAGCAAAGTACTGAACTTACTAACTAGTCTAGTTGGGTTTGTATAGATGTGCCAGGAGAGTGAGAATTTGGGCTCCTTCCCATGAGAACTGGAGGTCTTGGAAAAGCTAGTGGGGGGAGGAGGATTTATGGGCAGAGGATTAGCAATTCATGTTCATTACTATTCAGTCTAAATTTTACCTCTGGCAAGTCTTAGAGCTAGGAATAAATATGCAATAGATCTGCATGTAATTGATAATTCTATGAAATAAAATTAGGTCCGGAATGTAATGCCTGTTCTTGAAGAGCAACAAGTTCCATTGCATAAAATTGCCAGTGATCCTTTCTTTTTTCTTTGTAGTTTGTGTCTATGTTAACAAACATGGAAACTCAGGGCCTCATCTGGATAAAAAGAAGGTACAGCAACTTCCTGATCACTTTGGACCTGGTCCTGTGAATGTGGTGCTTCAGCAGGCTGTGCAAGCTTGTGTAGACTGTGCCTATCAGTCGAAAACGGTCTTTGGATTTCTGAAGTCAGGACATCATGCAGGAGAAATGATCACCGGTAATGGCAGAGCATTCAACATTTCCTGTTGTTCCTAAATGAGCAGTTTTTGAGAGATTTTGGGTAGGAATCTAGGAAGTGAAGTGGCAATGTAAACAATTTTTGTTAGTTTCTAAGCATAGCAAAGTACTTCAGCAGCTAACTAGGAGAAAAATCAAGATTACAGGTTATGGTATCACAGGTGTCTGAAACAGTTTAGTTCAGGGTTTTTTTCCATATTGAGCCTCTGGGTAAGACTAAATACTGCTGCACTGCTTTGCTTTTTTATAGGAAAGCAGTCACCTTATCTAAATGCTATCAAAAGAATGTATGCTGTTTATGCTGTAATTCATAAGGAAGCACACCTGTATATGTTGTGCTTCTGCTCTTTTAGGTAGGTGCATAGTTCTTAAACAAATCTGTTAAACTTCCCACTAAATGGCTCCATATGTTTAAAGTAAAATGTTGTGGCGGCTCCTTCTTTTCCTGTGAAAATATTATGGAAATGCGGGGAGGGGGGGGGGTCAGTTTTCGAAGCACCTGTCATCTGTTACAGAATGAGCCTTAATAGCAGCTGTGTTGATGAAGATACTATCTTGTTCTAAATTGGGAGCTGTTGTCACTTTTTTTTCTGGCAGAAGCTATATTCAGGACAGATGTTAGTACATCAATTCATACAAGTCATAGGCACTTAAAAAAGGTTGCCTTACTTCACTCTCCCTGCATTAAAAGCAGATGGCAACAGTAACTTGTAATATGCAGGTTTAATAAGACCCTCATAAACCTGCTGTCTAGCAGTATTAAAAATGTCACAGTGTGTCTGCTGTGAAAAGTCATTAATTTTTATACCATCGTTAATTTATACACAGGTATAGGGCAGTATCAGTCTCCCATCAGGTAGTGAGTGAAATTCAGTCTGTAAGACCCCATTGTTGTACATGGAGTGCTTACTGCTTTGAATGACAAGGAAGATCAAGCTAGGAATGTAGTCTCATTGAATCACCATGAATCAAATTTGTAATGATTTTTTTTTCCAGTTATTTTTATAAATTAGTGAGTCCTATCTTACATTCCTGCCAACCTAGCAGTTCGAAAGCAAGAAATTGCAAGTAGATAAATAGGTACCATTTCAGTGGTAAGGTAACAGCGTTCCGTGTGCCTTGGTGTTTAGTCATGCTGGCCACATGACCACGGCTGGCTCTTCAGCTTTGAAACGGAGATGAGCACCGCAACCCTAGAGTCTGATTCGACTGGCTTTCGAGCAAGGGAACCTTTACCTTTACTATCATACATAGGTATTTCTATTAATAAATAAAGTGATTCATAAAGTGCTAGAAATATTGCTTAGGTTGTAACAGTATCATAGCCTCCCCCAGTCCAGAAAATTGTCCAGCCACTCCAAAATTATAAGACAAAATAATGATGTTTCCGCTTGCACTGTTCACAGTGGTTGGCTTGGGGGGGAAATACTGTCAACGTAAGGGATGGTGCTGTGACTCTTGGGCCTGACGTGACATATTCTGAGATGGGGCAGGAATAACAGAAATCTGTTCTGACAGATACCTCTGCCTAAGTGGCACTAGGTTAATGAAAAGTCTCCCACTATAAAAGAGAGCCTCATTTAGATTTTGTACAGTTCTGATATCCTTTAAAGAAAGGCTTGTTGCTTGGCATTTGCACAAGGGTAAATGAAAGTAGCCAAGGCTCTGAAAGTAGGCTTGCCTGAAAAGAAATATGCAGGAATATGTTCTGTCTTTTTTATCCCTTTGTTTCAGTCAAAGGAGAGAATGTGTTCAAGAATGTATACTGCAAGAATGGTGTTTGACCCCCCCCCCTTTTCTTTTTACTAACAGCCTCTTTTGATGGGGAGAAGCATGCCATCAGTCTTCCTTCTGTAAACAGTGCATCCTTTGTCCTGCGGTTCTTGGAGAAGCTCTGCCACAGCCTTCAGTGTGATAATCTTTTTAGCAGCCAGCCTTTCAGTCCTTATATGGGGAGTGCCCATAGTCCTACAGATTATGATAGAAACAAGCCAGGTAATTTTCTGTTGTGCCATCACTCTAACACCCCCCCCCCAAGGAGTCAATGATATATACCATAGAATAGAACTTGATAGCAATTGAGTTTTGAGTTCCAGCACAAATTAATTCGTTAGGACTTAAGAGAGTAGTGTCTGCTATAGTTCCAATATAAATATATACAGAGGATCAGAATATAAAGGAAAAGCAAAACTCCGCACACTTGAATTTCCAAATATGCTTTTAAATCTGTGGCTTTTCCTTTACAGTCTGATCCTCTGTATGTATTTACTCTTAGAAATAAATTTCAGTGAGCGCTATAGGATGTGACACCATGTAAGTACTGCTTTAGTATAGTATGGAATAGGACTCCCGTGATCTTTGATTAAATAGGCAAGTATGAGGGTCTTGCTGCTTTACCTGAATCCCAAATTTTGATGTAAACTGCAGCAAGACCAAGGGAGGACTGAAAGGAAAAAAATTGGCCCTGCCTCTGCTCGCCCAAAGGAGGGAGAGAGGCAGAACGAGCCAACCTGAATGCTCAGCCATCCCTGCATCACATAGCGTTTGGCTGGGTACTGCATTCTCCACACTTCACCAGGTTCAGCTGGGTGATATCATCCGTGCACACAACGAGAATTAGCCAGGTGGCACCCTTCTAACAACTAGGCTGGGCTGGCCCGGGGGGGGGGGGCGGACAGGTCATTGGTCCATTTGGACGAGTCCTGGCAGCAGTAATGGCAGTCCACCCCTGAGCAAGAGCCATAATGAAAATAAAATATATGATTATGCTTTTTACCAAGTGCTTTGCTTGTACAGTAGGGGTGTTACACTATACACTTGTTTGTTGAGCAGCTGCTCAAGTCTACAGTGGTGGTTCCCTTTTAGAGATTTTTAAAAATTGAGATTGACTTGGGCCTCTTACTGTGAAACCTGCTGGACCATAAGAGCTCTAAAATAAATTCAGAAAAAGTTTAAAGGATGGGTCTCGCAGTCGAGGCATGGGGAGCTGCTAAGAGACCCTGTTGTTTCTAAGTATGTATCTTCAGGAAAGAGCAGGTCTGTTCTCTCGAATCCATCTAATAGAAGAAAGGATAAAAGTCATGGATATTGTGTCACGAACCTTTATACCTGCCTTATAAAGTGGTTGGGTCTTATCACCATATTGACAGCAAGGGCCTAAGGTAAGGGCACACACCCATGTACTGGGGACTCCCTCGGTCATAGTTCACACTTAACTGTACTAGCCTTATTATTTATACATTCACATCAGAAATTGTCAGAAGCTGTAATATTTTGAAGACCATGCTTGCAGTTTTCTAGAAAAACTGGCATCTGCCATGTCCATAAGAAAGGAAGATACACAGATGGTTAAGTACCCACATTTTAATTGTTGCCTATTATGTCAATTTCCTGCCGCTGAAATGAATAAATTTGCTCTCTGACTTGCAGTACATTTTGGATACAGCCCTAAGTGGGACCAGATTACCCCCACCCCCCGAGATGCCTCTTAGGTCCAGTGCCATTATAATGATTTGCTTCCAGGGAGCACTTTGGAATTATTTCTGTGTAATGATACATATGAAAAAAGTGTGACACTGGCTACCAGCTGTCTTCTGCTTATGGGTCTTTCCAGAAAAATCCCATGTTGTATTTCCTGTGTGTATTCCTCTCCAGGAATCTATTCAAATTGCTTCCATGGAAGAAGACTGTTAAAACTAGAAATGTAGAGAGACTTGGTAGGAAAATAAAACACTGACATATTTGAACTACTGAATTAAGTGTATTGTTTACTTTATAATACTTGCATTCCTTAATTTTATTAAAAGGAACTGTTTATATGTGTGTGTTTTGCAGCAAAAGAAGAAATATCAGACAATAGAAGTACTACTAAACGGTATTCTCAGGATTCACCACCCTATACTGCCCCCTTGTCTCCTAAACTACCAAGAACTGAAGTCCACCCCTCAGAAGGTAAATAACACCACAACACACATACTTATCAATGCAATTCTTAGCACTGTAAGCAAAATCTTAAGGCATACATTTGAAAGTTAGACATGCGTTGAGGGCTTATATGGCAAAGGAAACAAAGTAACATCGTTTTCTTAGAAGCATCGTAACTTATAAGCACAAACTAGATTGCTGCGAATAACTGGGATCCAGAGATCTAGGCAACAACTATGCCTATGAAAAGCTGCAGGAGAATGGTATGCAGGGGACTGTAACCTAGCATGAACAGAAGGTACCTTCCACACATGGAAGCCAGATCTTGGCTCCAGCCCTAATTCACTCACCACAGACAACTGTGGAAAGCTGTGACTGCATACCTGTATGAACAGTACATCTTGATAATTTCATTGGGTTGTCTTCTGTGTGTAATGGATTCAGAAACTGGGCATGTCATTATAAGCCAGGACCTGGAAAATACTCATTATGATCACACCTGAGAAGAGGGCTGGTGAATATTATTGAACAAAGACCAGATTTTCTTTCCTTTGGATCTGGAATTCAGATGCAAGATTTGCATATTGAGAGTATGTTGCTTGCAGGCATGCTTAAGCTGTATTACCCTTTTGACTTCAAAAGAGGTGTCGAACTCATTACTTATAAGGGGTGGATCTGACATAAATGTCAGCAGCTGGTAAGCTCCGAGTTGGTGTGTCCTCACTGCAAGCCCCCATGGACTGGGAGGGGGGGTGCAAAGGAAACCCCATATGAGTAGACTGGAGGGCCAGTGGTGCAGCACTGGGCAGGCACCCCCCCCCCTCACTGCTTGACTGCTGCAGATGAGGTGGTTCTGTCATGCCGAACCCACAATTAGAGTGGCTCTGCCCACCCCCAGCAGTCTCCAGTTCCCTCCCTAGCACTAGTTGCTTGGGGGCCATATAAGAGCCCTGGACAGACGGGTTCTGGCCCCAGGGTCTTATGTTTAACACCCCTGCTTTAAAGCCTTAGTCTTGTTAGCTTCTGCTAACAGGGAGCTTCTGCTCACAGGGAGCAATGCTTGTTAGCTTCTGCTAACAGGGAGCTTCTGCTCACAGGGAGCAATGCTTGCAGACAGTCATCACGATATATTTTGCTATGATAATATTACTATATAGCATCTTTAATTTTCAAATAGAATAATTACTGTAAAAGCTTATGCATTTGCTATAGAAGTTTATGCTGTGGGCAAAATAAAAAGGGTTTTGATACATTTTATTTATCAAGACTGTTTCCAATGCTACTTCCCCCTGTGCCAGTAGAAAACAGGTGTAAAATGACTAAATAATACACATCCTTTTGTTGCTAGCATGACACACGCAACAAGCAACCGTGCTCTGATGATCATCTTCTGATTTCCTCATATTGCAGTGATGGATGAGTCCGCCTAATTTCTGACACGTTATTTTATTTACATCATTTATACCCCAGTTTCCCCCTCAGTGGGGAACCAGAATGGCTTACAGCATTCTCCCTTTCTCCATTTTATCCTTTCAAAAACCCTGTGAAGTAGTTAGGCTGAATGTGTGTGACTGGCCCAAGGTCACCCAGCAAGCTTCCATGGTAGAGTTGGGATTCGAACCTGGATCTCCCGGATCCTAGCCACACTGGCTCTTACCTTACCTTATATACAGTACACTGCAGGACTTCACATCCCACCCAGTCTATTTCTCTAAGTCAGCAAGCAGCCAAGAGAGTTTAATTCCCTAGCATGTGTGTGAGGAATCCCAGCTTCTTTTGAGAAACCCCTTCCTCCCCAAACTCTCACCCTTGAAGTTTTGGGCTCTGTTTTCTCCAGTAGCTGCCACCATTCAAGGTACCTTTACAGCCTTATACCCTCACGAAACTGTAGAAGAGCACAGATTGGCTGAAGAATTGAATTGCTGTCTAGCATTAAAGATAGAGAATATCACATGTGGGCATTGTGAAGCGATCACAGTCATTACCTCATGCATCCTAGCAAAACAACTTTGATTATTTCCAGTTTACTGAGGCTGAGAAAACTTGGTTGCCTAAACTCAACAACTCTTTGATGGATGCTATTTAAAACTATGTATACAGTGTCCACAAATACCATCATATTCTCCTATATCATTGTAACTCTGGTGCTCATCAGTCGTTTGTATTAACTTCATATAGCAGAAATCCTGCCGAGCGAAGAAAACAGCACACCTAAAGAACACAGGTTTTCTGAAGACTCAATGGATTCTGCACGAAATTCAGTCCATCTTTCAAGCCCTAGTTGTCAGAGTTCCACTGAATATCGTATCTCAGGGAGTGCAGCCTATTACAGGAATTCTCTTCCACCAGTGACTGCTACCTCAAATACAGCACCAATCCTACGTAGGCTATCATCAAGTTCTGCTGGGAACAGCAGTTACTATGAAGTCAATAGGAATCGACTGCAGAGGAGGATTGAAGGTACAATTAAACCTTTTCCTAAGGTTTTCATACATTTTATAGTTGCTGTTTGCATGTCTGGCTTAAGACCTCGGGTCAATGAAGCTAATAAATGAATTGGAAATTAAACCTTTTCAAAGTGCATGCTTCACTTGCCTGCTTCTTGAACAGTATATTAAAGGAGAAAATGATTTTCCATGGGAAATTTATGGTACAGTGTTCGAGTATAGCTTTTCTTGAAGATCTTCCTCCTGGAATTGCCAGGCTCACGAGGGCTGCAAAGAAACGAGGAAGGGGATCAAAATGGCCCTCAGTGGCCATTTGAAGGGTTGCTGTGCAGCCATAACAATATTGTCAAGTCTTTCAAGCACTAGTTTCTGTAAAGCAAAGTGGGGTGGGTGGGTGGAGAAATGGACAGGGGATACCAATACAGCCATCCCTGATGGAAGAGAACTTGCTGGGGTCAGGCCTGGTGGTGACTCACAACCCAAACAATTTGCCTGGGCTTGGCAGCTAGTTAGTTTGCTAGATGCCTCCCCTGTTATTGAACCTGATGTACCTTAGTTTGAATCCTGTGGTAAAGTGCATTGTATAACCCATGTATATTCATTTGTAGTTTTTCTTTCCTGACTGGTAGTAGGCTTTCAACAAAGGCAAGAAAGTACTACAATGCATAATTGATTTACGGAACTAAGTGTGACAAAATGTAGTGATCTCTTTAAAAGGGGATTGTATATCTTCATGAAGGACAGGTCTTTAAGTGGCTGTGAGGGCTAAAGAGAGTCTTCAGATGAATTATGCCACTGCGTACCAGTTCTGGGGGGGATGGCAGTGGAAGAGAGTCTTAATGCCTTGCATGTAGCCACCCTTTGAGAAGAAGAATGCTGGACAACCTTATGTACATTTTAGGCCTGATCTGTCAGGACTCTTCTTAGGTTGCCTGTAAGAGGAATCGTGTGAAGGACTCTTATGACTTCTATGAGATTTAGAATACACAATAGTGGTAAATAGGAAAATAATCACCATATTGTATTTTCTCCTGTTACTCTTCCACGATAAGACTTATGTTGAACACCTTCTAAGATGGTCAGATACATACATAGCTATACTATTTTATTTTATTTATTTACTATTTAGATTTTTATCCCGCCCTCCCCGCGGGCTCAGGGCGGCTATTAAACTAAAAATATAATGAAAAGTACTGAACACGTACAATTGATGATGATTAAATAAAGCCATGATTCTATGGAGGTACACTTATAGGGAAAAGACTGTTCATTAATAGCTATATAAAAGCTTTCAGAAGCAACATACACGTGTGTGTATATCCAGTGTGTGTGTGTATCCAAAATATACTAATTTATACCAACTATAAGTTGTTATATATTATACCAGTTCCCTCACTTTCATCATGTCATGTATTTTAAGCTGCAAGCTCTACAACAGGACCTGACCTCAGTGCACTAAAGCGGGAACCTTCCAGAATACCCAATAAGGATCCTTCTATGTGGTCAATAGATGAAGTAATGCGATTTGTGAAAGAAGCTGATCCTCAAGCATTGGCACCCCATGCGGAGCTCTTCAGAAGACATGTAAGAAAGCTTTTTGCTTTGATTCTGCCATTCACTCTGCTGTATTTTATAACAGCATCTCTTGGGTCAGAAGGAGAAAAGGTCAGGCGACTACAGATCATCTTCCCTCCTTGTTCTCAAGGTCCCCCCCCCCTTTTATTTTTACAGCTTGGAACTATCCTTTAGGATAAAGTCTATTCTGTATTGTGCTCTTCATTATTAATTACGTACAGTTGATTTCCCCAAAGTAAACAATATCAGTTACTTACAAGGAAAAGCCACCCTTTAGGTTAGTTAGAAATCAGAAAGTGTTGCTTGACTAGTTAGGAGGGATTAGTCTGAAGAAAGTTTCTCCCACCCACTCTTTTTCTACTAAGGAGTGCTGTTGTTTCATGTTGCCTTTAAGAACTAGCTGCATCAACATCTGGCTGGAAGGAGGAAAGAAGTGCCTTTGCTTCCAGGAGTGTAACTGTGATTACACTGATTAAGGACCAGGGCCAGTGTTCCCTCTAAGCTGAGTTAGTGTGAGCTAGCTCACAGTATTTTAGCCTCCGGCTCACACATTTTTAGCTTAGCTCAGGACGGATGGCTCCAGAGCAAACTAATTTATGCAGCAGCCAAATCGCTCGCTCACAACTTTAATGCCAGTAGCTCACAAAGTAGAATTTTTGCTCACAAGACTCCACAGCTTAGAGGGAGCATTGACCAGGGCTACAGAAAGTTGATAGCTGAACTCAAATATTGTCATCCCCTAAATACTTGTTTCTTAAAAGACACCCCTCTTTTTATATGGTCATTTTGAAACTGTTTGCCAGGTAAGCAGATCTGATGAGTATGAGCACACATGAAGAGGTATGGGGTACTTCTTCAGGTATTTGGATGCTTTGCATTTTTAAATGGAGAAAATCCAGTGGCAAAGAGATCCTTTTCAAAGATGCTGCGCAGTGATATCATCAGGTATTGCTGGTCTCTGTGTTTGGACCTCTTGCAGCAGTGCTAAGAAACTAATTAAGGTGCAGTATCAGAACTGGAATATCAAGGGATGTTTACTATTTTATTTAGTCAAAAGGAAATTTATGGGTATGGGCTATTATCACCAAAACGGTCTTTTTCATTTTGATTCATTTAATTGAAAGTAACTTCAAGTGGGATATGTTTTTAGGTGCTTTTGTTATCCACCTGTCATATACAATAAAAAAATTCGGATTTTGAAAATTGCATATTATAATGGCAGATCATTCATAAGAACAATATTATCAAAGTTTTCAACTTGTTTAGCCTGCTTCATTAAAATTTGTTTTTACTGTGAAATCTATTCCCAAAGCCTGCAGAAATAAATTTCACTTAATCTTGATTGTCTTTTTTCCATAGGAAATAGATGGAAAAGCTCTCCTCTTGCTGAGGAGTGATATGATAATGAAATATATGGGGCTAAAGTTAGGCCCAGCATTAAAGCTGTGCTACCACATTGAGAGACTTAAACAAGGAAAGTACTAGGCAATGGATGCGCAACGAAAATATTATGTGTTTCAGACAACTTCTCAGGTTCACAAAAGACGTTGGACACAATGCAGCAAAACCTTTGCCAGATTGAGCTTTGTAAAAATGGATGGATGCTGGTCCCATTCACATTGCAAAAACAAGAGTCCAGGAGACTATGTCCAATGTTTATTCGATAACCATTGCGCACTTAGCAGTCAACACTGGTCTGCAGAAGTTTCCTCTCAAAATGCAGTCTTTCTTGTCAGGATAGAATAAAATGATCACACTGTGGTATTTAATAACTTTTGTGAAAACATACTGGGAAAAGAGAAGTCGCAGAGTATATTCTCAACTATTCGGCTTCAGCTGGTGCGTTTTCATTTAGAACCAAAACAGCTGAATTCCAAAGGAATAATCATTTAAAAAAAAATCTTATCAGGACCTGCAAGTTCTTACAGCAGTGGCTGAATTATATGATAAAAGTGGCGATGGGGGTGATGGGAAGCATTTTTGCAATGAATTTCATTTCCTCAGTAAACATTTTATACCTGGCACTCCAGAGTTTTAATATTGAGGTATTGCTATGTAGATTTCCATAAATGGAATAGCCATATGAATTATTCTCTGTGTATGGTGTTTTAAAAACAAATAAGCTTTTTTTAAGTACAGCTGTTACCTTATATTTTTAAATTATGAAAGAAAATATTGCATTATATTGACAATTTAAGCTGGCAATATATATATATATATATAATGTATATTTTTTTTACAAGGAAGTTCTCAGTGCTGATTTGAACAGCCAACTTCCAGATGGACAAACATTATTTCCAGATTATCTACTGGAATAAACCACCTCTTACTTTAAAACATTCCATCTTTGTGGAGCTTTGCATGAATATTAATATTCATGCACTTGTATATTTATATATGTATGTATGGTACATGCATATATACTGTACATATGTGTTCATTTTAAATTGTCTTTTTAAAGGTACTTTTGCACTGTGATGGACAATAAACTGTAGAAATCCTTTTCTAAACCAGTTAAACAAAACCATGAACAAAATATTTTGGCCCATTGTATAGTAGCAGGGTGTACTATGATCTTCAAATACACAGGCACTAAACATATAGATGAGCAGGGGAATGGGGCAAGAAGAGGAAGACAGAGGCCTAGCTTAGTCTCCTTTCCCCTCTACACAGGTGAATTCATGCTGTCTCTTCAGTTATGTGTGTTCTAGCAAGGACTTCATGGTGTGTGCATATTTAAGGAATAGATACAAGGATCTTAAACCACAAAGCAACCTTCGCAGCCATAAAATTGGTCTTAATAGATTAAAAAGTGAATGTGTTCTCTTACTATTCATTGGCACTTGTCTGCTTTACTTTCCATTTCTGGAAAGGTAAAAAACAATCAAAAGACAGGTGTATTCATACAGGGATATTCCCTGCACTATGCAATATTCCTAGATTTTCATGTTGTGCTGAGCCATTTTATTTTGGGAAGTTTTCTGGGGGGAAAGTGTGGATTTTATTGATTTCTCAGCTTCTTTTAATGTACAGATGATAATTTTGAACAAAGAAGTTGAACTGCACGTGGATGTGTGTGTGTTTTACATAAACCTTGGTGCTGTGTTCTATAAGCTACAAGAAATTGTGCTGATAGTAAAACACTTTGCTGTCACTGCCAATATAATATCAGGGACAATTTGTGTACATTTGCTGTTTAGTGAACCGAATGTACTGTATTTAATAGTACAACTGATGATAAAGATGATGTAGTCCTAAAAGAAGGGTAGATTTTATATTTCTTACTGCATTTTTATATCAAAGCTTCTAGTTAAATTTTAAAAACTATTTTTACACATTACTGGTTTGAAAATGCCTTGCTTACTGGTATACTAATAACTCAGGTTGAACAAAAAATACTGCAAAATAATAAAGAAATCTGTCTGAGACTTTAGAATGTTTTTAAATGATGCCCATAGTTTTTAAATTCAACTCAACTGCAGAGGTTTGTCTTACAAAAAGCAGTCATGTGCTAATATTGATTGTGCCAGCTAAATAGTTGCTTCTAATGAACATGTACAAACCATCATACTAGCCCTTTGTCATGGCACAACACTGATACAGGTATATAAATTCATGCAAATATATAGGATCAAGCTGTCAGAGTTGTGATACAGTTCACATATCATTTGCATGCATGTGTCCACCCAACAGATGTCACACAAGCACAAGATTCTAACAATGAAAACTGGAAACATTGGCAGCAAACATTTGGCATATTAATGTATTGCTAGCTGTGATCCTGAAGACAGCACACAAGCCTTTCTTGAATAGTTGAGTAGTAGCCTCAGACAGTCACTCAGATTGCCAAATAATTTTAAAGTTGAGAACCTGTAGTTTAGTCACAGGGATGGGGGGAAACTACAGGGGGGGGAAATCACAGAAAATCTGCCATTACTGGCACCTTACAGGCAATGCTAGACCACCTTTTTGTTTCCAATAGCACTTCCAAATGCTATTAGTACAATATGCGGGGGGGGGGGAGAAAACCGTTAATCAAATCTACCGTATTTTCTGATCAGTGTGGCTCTGTCATTCAACTCACCAACACAGAATATTCAGAAGCAGATTTGCGTAGAAAAGAATCAAACCTTCCGCAAGTCTTCTGAGTTGCAGCTAGTAACTCTGAAAATATCACAAACACAGTTCAGTTAATTTTAAGCTATAGATGGCTTTTTTTTAAGTGTCTTTTATATTCTTCTCACACATTTTGCCAGTGTGATGCACGTATTTGTTAGCATTGCATTAAAGACGTGTGCTGTATCACATTCACACATCTGAACACGAGAGTATCGCAGTGAAATTTAACCTTGTACAATAGCACGATATCAGTCTGTCCAGTGTCTGTAACAGAATATATTTTTAATTCTTTATTTTCAACTGGATGTTATTATCTAAGCAGAAAATTAAACTTTTTCAGTGTTTATGTGTCACTTGTTTTATGATGTATCCCTTCATACATCTGTTTTCTGTAATTTCACAACCTCTGCAACATTCTGCACAGTCTGCTAATTTTTATTTTATTTTTTTATTTTATTGGATTTGTATCCTTGCCCTCCCCGCATAGCGGGATCATAAAGCTGCAGTTAGATGACAGAGGAATCAGAGCCAAATTGTTGTCACTTTTGTATACCAAGACTGAAGCACGTAGCGCCCTGACCGGAGAAAGCCAGAGTGGTGCAGTGGGTAGAGTGTGGGGGCTAGGATCCAGGAGACCCTGGTTTGAGTCCCCCACTCTTAACACAGAAATCTGCTGACTGGTCTAGGGCTAGTCACACAAATTCAGGAAACCTACCTCACAGTGGAGGAGAGACGAACAGTGTAGTGATTTCTGCCATAAATTGCATCTCTGGCTACCAAGATAGTACACAAAACCATGTTGTCAGCTCTGGTCAAGGATGGGGCCTCCCCTTCCTGTGGGAATGTCTGGAGGAATCCTTCCCAGAAAGGAAAGGGGAAATGTGTGATTTTTATGTAACTCAAAATCATGAAAGTTGCTTTTACATAAGCAGTGCAGTTTTAGAAAAGGCTAAAAGTTTAGGGAAAACAATGCTCCTCTTGCTGTTGACATTTCAGAAAGGGGCAGGGATTCTAGAAGGTTCCACAGTAGCTGAGAGTCATTTGCTGAGAAAACTTAGCTTGTTCTTAACACATGCTATGCTGAATTATCAACAAAAGGCATCTTTAGCATGCAAAATAAATAAAAACAGTCATACATTTGGAAGGGACGAGATACTGCATTTGGTTCTTAAAAGTGATCTGGTCAGATTTCCACTGCAAGGAAAGGAAAGAAATTTGTACAACTTTAGCTTAAAAAACAAACTAAGAAAGCTTCACTAATCACTGACACACACAAGACAGTCGTGGTACATTAATGGCGCTCAGTGTTCTTAAAATATAGCTAGACAAGTGGAGGAGGATGAACAGGAGCGACAGTGTTTTCAGACCTCGCTAGATTCCAGCTAAGGACTGGCAGACCAATGGATCAATGGCATTGTTCCCCTGTTGCAAGGAAAAGCCTGTGGGTCTAACAAGGCTTGGCCATTCCTAGGTGGCACTGCAGACATGCTTCTCTCTTCAGGTCAGTAGTTTTAAGGTTCGTAGTCTATGGATACATAGTAAAACCAACGGTACCATTATAAATTAAGGGAGATTATTCTCTTGCTACAATAAAGAAAAGCAGATGGAAGAACAGGCATGAAGATCGTAACTATGGCTAGGCTTTCATCAACTGACTGACTTTAGACCCATACAACTGTAGGATTCCAAGGGAATATTTAGTGTGATTGAACCAGCCTCTAATAAAAACCTAAGTGATTACTTGTATCCAGATGATACTTGTGCCACCATTCAAAACAGCACAGCATTTTTCCTCACAATGTTATTTAGCAGCCCACTGTAGACATTCCACTTGTCCCAACAGGAGACTTCCATGCTGATTACAGTTCTTTACAACTAGATCAAAATCACCGTGTTTTCTTCTTTATAAATACCCCTTGTCAATGATGAGGCTATTTCTAATCTACTGTGAAATACATATATTTTCGTATAAGTTAGTAGTATTTAAAATGACCAACAGTATCATTTGGCCTGTATATTTTTGTTTTCTTAACCTTCAGGTACTTTAGATTCAATTTGTTTTGGGTTTAGCGCCCCCTCCTTTCAGCTTTAGTTGCCCGTCTGTTATAACCTGCTCTGCAGCAAACTTTAAAAAAACAACACCACAGTGTTGTCCCTCCAATGTTCAGCTGCCCCATCCTTCTTTCTGTACTGTGGTGGGTGGTATCCTGTCATTCTTCTCTTTGTGGAACTCTGTGGGGAAGGCACAGGTGGCTTTTACACCATAATGAAATGCAAGTACACTGTCCTGCTTTTCCATGTACATAAGAAGAATGAGTGACTATCTCGAGTGGAAGAAAGTTTTTCCTCACCTGCTATGCAATGATATCCCATCCTAGCCTTCAAAACAATCCTTTTAGGCTGAACTTGTTATTTTTTTTTTTAAAAAAAGACACCAAAAATGGAGGCTGCTACTTGTTGCTTGCTGGGCTGTGTTAATGAGCTTGACACTGCAAGACCAATATTATTCCGTTCCTTTCAGTTAACACATTCCATTATTGGAGAAGCACCTAGGCTGACATTGAACAATACCAATACCATTTAGCTTGGAGTATTTGGACAATACAGGGATATACTGGCTCAACTGTGCACGTACTGTAGTTTACAGACTCATGTTCAACCTTTCCTAATAACGGATGCAAATAAGGAACAAAATACTGCAACAGAATTAGCACATACAAACATTTATTCTCAAAATTCCATTCTACCCACCATTGTTCAGAATGATGTCATCCAAGCACTTTATGGCAGTGAAAATAGCTTTTACCCTTCTGAATCACTCCTCCATTATACTCCATTAAAGCTGCAAAATGTGCAATCCACTTGAAAAATATGTTGCCTTTTATTTATTTTTAATGAAAAGTTAGAACACAATAGGGAAAAGAACAGGTTTACTGGGAAGAACAGGTTTACTTCTCCCGCTATCCTTGCCACACACCCCCACCCTCCTCCACTTCCAAATAACTTAGAAGATATTTAAAATTTTAAATGTAATTTAAAATGAAGTGCATTTCTTTATTCATAATAATTATACTTAAACATTCTAAAACCTCATAAATTATTTTCTTGGGAAAAAGGCCGCAAGCCTCTGCTTTTTGATTGGAAGAATATGTATATCCTGTGAGTTCATTTTCTTTAACTTAACGCTTCTGTTTTTGATGGGTTTCCTAAGAGCTTCTGCATTATCCCGGGCTTCTGGCTGGTTCTTCACATCATAACACTGCAGCACTGAGTCCTGGGGCATGTCCCTTTTAAAAGAAAAGTTTTTTGTGGAAACTCCCGAAAGGCCTTTAATCTTGCCACAGAAAACAGTAGGCACCGCATCCTTGACGGATACTATCACTTTGGCTGCCTGTGAAGTGCTCACAATCTCAATGTTATTACCTGCTGAGGGCTCACAAGGTATACTAGTCTGATCCACCAGCCACTTGGGCTGCTGTCTCAGGAGTTCAGAGGAGCTGTTGTTGATCACTCTACTCTCAGCCTTTGCTGGAGCTTCATGAGATTTTGAAGGAACAAAGAGAGAAGCACCACTAGAAAGTTTATCTGCTCCAGAATGAACGGAGTTATCCATCATGGACCCAGGCCGATGGGTACTTGTTAATTCAGCGCTTCCAGTCTTCCGACAGGAAGCAATTGATAGATCCAGAGCACCATCTTCAGGTGAGTGCTGGGAACTGTCCTCACTTTCCTTCAGTAAAGGTGCTGTTTTCATAGACAGATCAAGGACCTCATTCTCACTGCTCATCTTGATGACAGTGTGTCGAGTCAGCTGGGGAAGCTCCCTGTGGTGGATGAAATCAAATGGTTTAGTTTCTTCCTTCTCCAGGGGAGTCTGGGTGCCTTTGCAGTAATGCAATATAAACGAAGAAGCTGGCTTGGGGCGATCCAGGTTGGCCTTGGAGTCTGCATTGTGGGGCACTGGGATGGGGATGGGGATGGGGATGGGGACTGGGACGGGCAGAGGAACGATAACAGGGTATGGCACTAAGAGTGTCGCTGGGGGAACCAGAGGAGACAAAGGAGAACTGAAGGGTTGCGTAGGGACAGAAGAGCAATCTGGTGGTGGCTGATAAGGTGACGAACCTAAGGCGCCTGGGGTAGGAAAGAGATCCTGCAGAACTGCAGCAAACCCCGGTGTCTGAAACACGGGGGGCAAGACATGCTCCTGAGTCTGACTGGAAGGCTTGTGATCCAGGAGCTGTGGCTGTCCCACTGGGGCAGAAGGGCCCTGGAAAAGGTTGCTGTGTATGGGACTGGGGGCACAGGGAGAACTCTGAGATAGCACCAGTGGAGAGTTTAAATGCTGAAAGACATGTTGCTCTAGCAGGACAGGCAGGGGAACAGGGCCTTGTGTTGTCATGACGTAGGGAGTATTACTGGCGGGAGCAATCTGAGGAGCAGCACTTCCTGCTACTTGCAGATGTATTGGCAGAACCACAGGGCTGTCCCCTAAGCAAATTGGCTGAAGCACCGTGGCGGCTACCTTGAGAGCGACACCACTCTGGGATTCCGCTGGTGGTGTCAGTATTGATGGGGCAGGAACAGTCACCAGTGGCGAGAGTGCTTTCTTCATCAGGTCAGCTGAATTGATATTCCATGCTTCTGCGGTGATTAGCTGGGCAACTCCATTTTCAAGCTTATTGTTAGCGATCACTGAAGGAGAATTGGTAACATCCATGGGTAGGTTTTGCGTATCCTTATAGAGTTCCTCCATTTTGTAGGACTTCCAAGGCTTGGCAGTATTTTAGTTTACATAGCTGTCACCAGCATCCACTTTATCTCCAGGCTGCCCAAGCATCCACATGAACACTATCTGGCCTGCAAAACAGAGAGATGTTTTAAGCACTGCATAAATCTCTTGCTTATAATAATATCTGCAACTTATCTTTAAAGAGCCTATCACCGTAACAGCTATTAAATGTTTCTACACTTCTGGTACTTAGCAGTTCTATCACAGTGCATCCTGGGCATATGTGCAGAGTATGTGCATACTTAAGCACACACGCAAAGACATACTCATATATACATATCCAAGTGTTATATGAAGAGTCCCGGGAACTTAAGCGTAGTCATAAACAACAAAGTCTGAAGCAACTACTATCTAGTGGAAGCCAAGCACCAAAATGCATTTTGCTCATTTTATACTTTTAAACAAAACTTCAGCCAATGGCATCGTGTGACACAAGCTGTTCTAATTACACTCTTAAGACGCCACCCCCCAAACTGAAGTGTACTAAAAAATAACCGTTGATAGAATGATGCTTCTGGAGTTGGAAGGCTTCCCTTGTCATAAGACTTCTAAACTCCCAGGAACAACTTATCCAAGCATGTCATTTCTCATATATTTGAAAGACTGCAGTAAGCAGTAAAGGTAAAGGTTCCCTTGCTCGAAAGCCAGTCGAGTCCGACTCTAGGGTTGCGGTGCTCATCTCTGTTTCAAAGCCGAAGAGCCAGCGCTGTCCGAAGACATTTCCGTGGTCATGTGGCCGGCATGACTACACACCAAGGCGCACGGAACGCTGTTACCTTCCCACCGAAGTGGTCCCTATTTATCTACTTGCAATTTCTTGCTTTCGAACTGCTAGGTTGGCAGGAGCTGGAACTAGAGACAGGAGCTCACCCTGTCTTGCGGCACCTGGGGCTTGAACCGCTGAACTACTGACCTTCCACAGCCTGCAGTTCAGTGTCTTAACCACTTGAGCCACCGCAGAGTCCTTAGCAATTCCATCATATCCACTGGTGCAATATGTTCATTCTGCGGTTTTCTTTCAGCAATATTTAAAAAACAATTCACTCTTCAGAGCAACCCCATGGCAGAAAAAGAGAAACTTAATGATAGGTGTAATGGGTTAAAATCAGAGTCGCTTTAAGTTTACTTGGACATGCTAATCTTTACTGTGCAGATGTTGGGGGGGGGAGGAACAGAGACATTGCACACTGTAAACCATGAGAAGTTTAGCATGTCATTGCCACCTTCCCCAAACAGTAAGCACAAATTTGTCTCACACAGAAGTTTTCCAGTTCATACAGATACTAGTATTGACTGATGACCCTTATTTAAAACACCACCTCTCAATGTGGAACCTCAGGGCCTAAGTAGTACATAATTATTTGTCATTCCTTTCATAACAACTTCCAGCTTTGTGTCCTGCTTCCCCTCTACTCTTTACATTTTAGTGCACTGAGGACTGATGCTTGCTCTCTTTATGTCAATATGCTTTTACGAGGTTTGATACCTTACAGGCAAATAGACGTAATGATTAAATCAAATCAAATAGTACTACTCTACAGAAGAAACAACATGTACATGAAACACTGTTGATAAGAAAAATGTTCCAAAAACAAGAACTTAAAAAAATAATCAGAAGACGGTAAATGACCAAGTATTCTTGGCAACCAATTTTTAGGCACTGACGTACATGTATATACTGTACACATACACACACACACACACACACACACACACACACACACTAGTATATATGGAGGAAAATACTAGGTGTTGCATAATATCTTGCACAAGTGGAACGGACCCAAGCTTATGAGGTTGTACACTCCTAAGCTTGGGTCTGTTCCATTTGTGCAAGATATTGTGCAACACCTAGTACTTTCCTCCATATATACTAGTTTGTGTGCGTACAGTATATACATGTATGTTAGTGCCTAAAAATTGGTTGCACAAGAATTTGCACAAACAGTAATGCAAGCAGGGATAACAATAAGTTTGACTAGGCAAAAGCGGCTACCAGCATCTTTTTCTTGTGTTTTCATTTGCATAAGAGCTCTACTGCAAGTGGAAATTTTGCACTGAATCCAACCCATTGTCTTCTTCCTTATTTGTAAGCAAACATGAGAGCTTGTTCTGATAAATGTTTACAGGGACTGTGCACGTGTGTGTGTACCTCGCCTCCACCTAGACTGAAACACTAGGGTGATCAAAAAATTATTTAATCCCCCCCCCCAAGTTTTCCTGTGTTTTTGTTTTTGCCTGGGGGGGTTGGGGGGGGCCTTTATTTTCTTTCTGATTCTTCAAAACATTGTTTTCCTTGGTTTTGTTTTGCACTGTTTTTAAAAGGGTATAAAATTTCGTGCCATTTTGCTGTATTTTCCTCTCTCAGCTTGTTTTAGATTTTTTTAACTGCTTTATATTTTCTCTGTGGTTCTGTTGGCATCTGGAGGCTTTTGGCCAGTGGTTGTTCTTGTGTGTTTGGCTATTGGTTTCTCTGCCCTGGAGAAAGCATAGATTCCCCCCCCCCAAAAAAAAAGCACAATAGAAACAAGTAGGAAGCCTGAGGGCAGTTTGTTCAGGGTCCCATATAACTGGACCCTTTAATCCAATTCATTTGTAACTAGGGAGTCTTTAGTGGACAGGCAGAACTAGGATTCCTGCAATTCTGGTGTCATGTCCTTGAAAAACAGCCAATCCAGCCTTCCAAAAAGAGTCCTCCCATAGGGTATAAGGTAAAGGTTCCCTTGCTCGAAAGCCAGTCGAGTCCGACTCTAGGGTTGCGGTGCTCATCTCAATTTCAAAGCCGAAGAGCCAGCGCTGTCCGAAGACGTTTCCGTGGTCATGTGGCCGGCATGACTAAACACCCAGGCGCATGGAATGCTGTTACCTTCCCGCTGAAGGGGTACCTATTTATCTACTTGCAATTGCTTGCTTTCGAACTGCTAGGTTGGCAGGAGCTGGAACTAGAGACGGGAGCTCATTCCGTCATGCGGCACACTCGCGTTTTGAACTGCTGAACTACCGACCTTCCACATCCTGCAGTTCAGTGTCTTAACCACTTGAGCCACCACAGCTCCTTCCCATATAATGGACCCCAAAAATTCAGAATTCTGAAAAATAAAATAGAATTTGAATCCCACACAGTGGTGTTCTTCAGACTTCAGCTGCCATGTACATTTTTGCACATGTTGTGCTGCTTCTGGTGATCGTGCTGTGTCAGTTCAGACTTCCCCTCACAGGTTCTGTCTATTCTGAGGGTCCCCCCCCCTTTTTTTGCACATGCGCTGAAGCATTTGAGCATTTCTGCAGCCTCATTCGTTCTGCCTATCTTCCTTGGAATACACAGGCAGAATACAAATGCCTTAAATGAATAACTCCACTGCCTTCAGTAGGTTTACTCTTGTGTAAAGCACAGATACTCTCAAACAGCATCTCTGAAGCACAAAAGATAATTTATTTGCTCAATCACTTGGCCCCTGACATTTTTAAACTGAAAACCATACAAGAATTTTCCCCACTGGAGAGAAAAGTGCGAAGGGTCTAGAGATGATCTGGAGGATCTTACACAACAGTAGCAACAGTGGCTTCTGTATGTCTACTCTCATGTAAGGCGAGAGGAGGACATTATCCTAGCTTTCTCAGGCTGGAGAGTGAGAGAAAGAGAGGCAGAGAGAGAAGACCAGACAGACAGACACACAGACACACAAACACACAAGGCAGAGCAAAGAGGAAGGTGAGCCCAGGTGGGAATGACTGCCTCTTTCAACACAGGCACCTTCCATCATTGAAACATTTCTCCATTGGGATGCAAATATAAAAAAACACCCATACATGCCTGCCCTTTCTGGGCAAGTTTTGGTGGGTGGGTTGCCTCGGAAGTCACCAATGCGAAAAACTTAGTTCAGATTACGAGCAAAGGCTTTCTTGCAAATACATTTTGCTTTGGGGGGAAAATATGGGAAAAACCAGTTTTATTGGAATGGAGGGGGAATGGGACAGGAGTGGGATGTTTATAAAGAATGTTATGTTTATGAACACAAGAAAAACACACATTAACATTGGGTAATGCAAGTGGACTTTTAAGGCAATGCGAAAGACGCCAGTATTGGTGAACCAAATAATCCTGATTATCACTATGGAAAATATCCTCAAAATCTTAATCTAAAAAATACTGAATTTTTTTCAAGTGCCCATGACTCATGACACTATAATGTTATTATAGTACATCATATAGTTATATCTTTTGCTGGATGATGGACTGTAAGCACACAATGGCTTGGATCCAGTGACAGAGTAAGAGCAATTCTGCTTGGACAGGCTCTTGTGCAACACTTAATGCTTTCTTCCCTGTACATTAGAACTTGTGCCAGTGGATGCACAAGTGGGGTACAATCAGTTTGCCTTACTATAAGCAGCTACTGTGGTCTTCAGCTTGCATTTACACTAGTGCAAGAGCTCTAGCACAAGGAGAAATGTTGTGCTGGACCCAACCCCATATTATTGATAATGTGGTCACATCCTAAGGCCTACTGAGCCAGCAAACATACATTTATGAGGAGAACACAGGGACTGCTAGTTCCATCATGTCACGAAGAGGGAGATTATACAGATATTGAAGACACTGAACTGAGTCAAAAATATGGAGATAGTGTTAAATGTTTACTTTTTTGTCCTACGAATTTTTTAAAAAGTGTTGCTGCTTAATTAATAGTGATTCCTGTTTTCATGAGAAACTAATGACCTTGTAGGACCTGAGGGAGCTCCCATTCCCCTGCCTAATCCATTTAACTATGAAAAATAGAGAAATTATAGTGAAAATGATACTACAAGGGAGACTTGTAAGGTAGGCTAGGGGAATACACATGCTGTGTAGCATGGAGAAGAAAACAGATAACTAGTCTATACTTTTGTACCAAAGCATAAAATATAACAAGGACAACTACTCATTGTAGTTGGTTGTCTTAAATTTTTTCAGGACATCCAATTTGTCCTAATCTAGATGAAATACAATATCCATCACTGGTGAGGTTTAGCGTCTATTTATTCACCTGCATATCTCTGGAGGGGGAAGTTTAAATTTTAAACCACTACAGAATCTAGATCATGAGGCAGACACTTCATTTACACACAGTTTTCACCACCTTCTTTATAAGATGAACGTAACACAGATCTTTCTTTGGACTGAAAAAGTCCTTTCATATTCTTATATTAAAATGTCAAATCGAAGAAGGAGGAGGAGGAGGAGGAGGAGGAGATTGGATTTATACCCCGCCCTTCACTTGGAGTCTCAGAGTGGCTTACAATCTCCTTCCCTTCCCCTTCCCACAACAGACACCCTGTGAGGTAGGTGCGGCTGAGAGAGCTTTCTCGAGAACTGCCCTTGAGAGAGCAGCTCTGAAAGAACTTATGACTGACCCAGGTTCACACTAGCAGCTGCCTCTGGAGGAGTGGGGAATCAAACCCAGTTCCAAATTAGAGTCCGCGCTCTTAACCACTATATCAAACCACTACACCAAAGTCCTATCTAAATGAGATGAGAAATGTTGTGAGTTAAGTGCTTTCTATACAACAAGAGACAGAGATGCATAAGGATCCTGGAAACTATTCGGGTAGGTTGTTGTGCCTGATTTTTCACCCCACCTTGCCCCCACTTAAAAAAATTGTTAAATGTATAAGGCAACAAAAGCAGGTCTGCTGTATAAAACTGCTAGGCATCCCATAATGGCGGTGACAGGGCATAAGTGCATCATGATTCAATGATAAATATTATCAGAAGCTACTTGGAAATGCTATTAAAGAAAGTAATGATTAATCCTATCATATGTTTAGCTCCTTGATGATAGCTGTGCAATTAAGCCATGGAGCACAGTTACATGCCATAAGGTATAATCACAGGGTTTGGATCTGTAAAATCAGCAAACATAAATTGCCTTATTAACACACTTGTTCACGGACACTTCATATGCTGTTTAATCTTCACTGTTATTTATCTTTTATTCTGATTCAAGCCTGGTATTTCTGAACTAGATTCCTGCCCCTGATGATTAGATTTTGATTACAGACTTAATATTTGTAATAAAAAGCAAGGGGTGAATTAAGGATGGTGAATATAAAGATAACTGAAAGTAAAGCCCACTAGAACTCCTCAAGCACCAAAAATGACTGAATTCCTCAGTCACAAAAAACAGCGGAGCCCTAAACAGAGCCACACCCTTTTAAGCCCACAGAAGTCAGTGAGCTTAGCCAACTCTGCATAGAGTTGAACTGGAAAAGGAGCAAATCCTGCCACAGTGGAGTTTCATAGGTTGCAGGTAGTCACATTGGGTCAAAACAAAAATCCCAAACAAAATATATGTCATTATTAAGAAGAAGAGTTGGTTGGTTTTATACCCCATTCTTCACTATCTGAAGGAGTCTCAGAGCGGCTTACAATCACCTTCCCTTCCTCTCCCCACAACAGACACACCCTCTCTGAGGCAGGTGAGGCTGAGCAAGTTCTGAATGAACTGTGACTGACCCAAGGTCACCCAGCTGGCTTCATGTGGAGGAGTGGGGAATCAAACCTGGTTCTCCAGATTAGAGTTCACTGCTCTTAACCACTACACCAAGCTGGCTCTCAAAAAAAGAAGAAGAAGAAGCGCACACACACCATAAAACAGTATACAAGCTTTAGAGTTATCCAGAATTCTTAATCAAGCTTTATGCTAACACAGGCATACACATACCACACGTGGAGAGAGGGAAGATGTTGGAAAACCTGATCTTATTGCCTCTCTGTATCCATCACCCATTCACATATTTATGGCACCAATTAGGGCCCCAAAATGGCATCTCCATCCTGTTTGCATTAGGATTACACAATCTAGATATAAATTTTCATGGGGAATTTTTCCATAATTTTTACAGTCAAAACTGTAAAATGTTCCAGGGCTAAAACTTAATCATCAACAATAAAACAGTTGTGGAATACTTCTATGACTACTTTAAAATGAATTATGTATGAGATGAAAAAAAAAGATAATTGGAAATAAAAGCATGATGATAAAGTATCAGTGGACTTTTCTTATAAAGGCATTTTCTTTTACTGGCAGTTCCAGTTGCTGGATGAAATAGGCAAGGGCTGACATTAGGCATAGTACTAGTCTTCTCTCTATATAACAAAAGCGTTCTGGTGGTGGCACTCTCCAGAATATTTGACATGCTCCCAAATTGGTTGGTGCCCTGGTGTGTCAGTCACAAGGTGTATGTCTCCACAGGCTGCGTTGCTGCCTCTGTGGGCGTTGTCCTGCCCACAGAGGCAGCACCCAGCATCTCGCCCTCTTCTTTGAGCGGACAGGTCGGATGCTCCAGCGGGCAGGGGCCTCAGCCCCAGCACGCCGTTGTCCTGGGCATCCTCTCCAGAGTGCGTGTAGCCAGCTGGGCTGCATGCAACCTGACGATGAATGGGCCGTCCGCTCCAGCATGAGGGGGCTCGGCCCAATCCTGCCGCCACTGCCGCCGTCCTCACCCACACACATGTAGCCGCCTGGGCTGCATGCGACCCAGCGACAGACCAGCCAGCCGCTCCAGCGAGGGGGGGGGCTCAAACGGATCCAGCCACTGTCGTCCAGGCCCGGCTACAGGTTGCCAGCTGGGCTGCGGCCGGACAATGGATGCACCAGCTACTCCAGCGCGGGGGGGCCTGGTCAGGTCGAGCCCAATCCTGCTGCCGCCGACAACTACCAGCAGCTGCCTGGCCTCTCACTAGATGGGGGCCGGCACACTGCCGGCCCCGAGGCTGCTGCAGGTTGCTCAGAGCCCGCCAGCTGCATTCAGCTGGCAAGCTGCTCACAAGCCGCTCCCTCACCCCTGACTCCGAGGGGCCACGAGGGGGGAGACCGGGAGGGCCTCCGTCACACCATGCTAGGGTTCGTTGTCTTCCTCCACAACGAGCTTTGCTCCTAGTAATAAATAAAGACTGCAATATACAAAGAACTATTGGCAGTTTGCCTTGCTACCCTCAGTTGGTGTAAATATGTTCCTGTTTATTTTTCTAACCCTAAATGGTTTTCTTTTATATTAACCAACCATAGATAAAACACATATTGCCTAGAGAAATATAACATTGTTCTGTCGATGGCTAGCTCAATGTAAAACTGAAGTATCCTTCATAAATCTAAGAGGTAACAAGAAATATGACATATAAATTATAAGTCAGTCGAGCCTGCTGTATGTTTGATGAAGAGATTTTGGAGATCCCTAGCATCAAATCCAAACAAACTACACTTAGCTCTCAAATATTCAGAGGCAGTGACAAAAATATTCAGCTGAATCTGCCATTGAAAGCCTTCGACAACATACTGCCATTGATACTTCTGAAAACATACTAAATCCATAACGTGGAGCTTAATTACAAAATAGTGAAGAAAAGAAAATGTGCTGATAGAAACATTAGTAAAGTATAGGGTAACTACGTCTTCATCACAGAAATATGTCTTTTAGGTCAAGATGATCCTCTGGTGAGAAATCCTCTTTACTGGCTATCCCTATGTGACTTCAGAAATTCATAGCTGAATTTTTCCTGAATGTGTGCATATGAGTTTTGCTCCAACCATGCATGCAAATACCTACTAATAAGCCATTTTTAGTATCATGTCTCCCAAATGTCCCCATAGTTGCTTTAAATTCCTGTAAACCTCAATTCATATTTGAATCATTCCTTAGAGATTCTGTAAGAGCAGCCAAGCCCCCTGATTTCCTTCCTCACATCTCTGTTCTGCCTCATCTACAATAAAATATTAAATTAATGGTAGACTGCAGTACTAGCTTGTAGTACCAGGGATTCAGATTTCCTGATGAGATTTAATTAGAATCAGGGAACCTTGTTGTTGTTGTTCAGTCACACAGTCGAGTCCGACTCTTTGCGACCCCATGGACCACGCCACTCCAGGGAACTTTAGAATGCTACTAAAAGATTAATCTCATGCTGGGACTCAGCCTGGGAATATAAAATAGTATATACTCTCAAGGAGGTTCTACTAAGGGCATCCTACTTGGAAAGAGGACTCTAGGCAAACGTGAGACCCACATTTCTGTTTTTTGGAATATTGCAGCTAGGACTAGCCACCAGTGGGTTCATTATTTATAGTGAACTACCAAAGCATTGGACAACTACAGAAATTCCATGCATTGTACAGGAAGACCATTGCTAGAATGTTTACAGTTCAGGTCTTTTATCACATCTATTAATATAAAATTTAATGAGTATAAAGAGATATATTCAAAATTATCAGATGGTGGTGCAAAGGGAAGCCAATGCAAGTCTGGAATTTCCATGTTTGGAGAAGTAAGGATTCTGGAGGAAACTAACAGGCTGTTGACCTTCAAAATACAGCATAACCTTCCACATTCACTATGCATCCTTTCCGTGCGAGTGGCTCTTCTCATTTCAAGCACTCAAACAGACCCTTCACAAAAAGATGCCCTTGGGATAGTTCAGTTTTGATGTTTATGTTGGGAATGAGATGGCAGGAAGTACAGGGGACTAAGCATGTATTAGAAATTGCGTTATTCTCCTATGGGAAAATGTATTTTAAACAAAATTATACTCTTTGTAATTGAAGTCTCCCTGTTGACGAATTATTTAGTATCATTTTTCAATGATATTTTAGTCCCCAGCAAAACAAAGAGAAAGCAGTGTTTTGAGAACAGTTTCTAAAAACAAACAAGATTGGTAATTTTTATAAATAGTACTTAGATATTTTAGGATATCACTTACTGAGGAAACAAAAGAGAAAGGATACAAATAAAATGCAACACACACACACACAAAATCAACAACCACCCCAGAGTCGGAATCTTTTAGCAAGGTTTTATATGCTGTTTTTGCAGTCCAAATCTAAAACACTGTTGGGAAAAGTCAACACCTCCTAAGCATCAGAAGCCCTTCTTCAGGTGCCTCGCCTTCGGAGATCAGGCAGGTGCCAACTGTGTCAGTCACAGCACCAAAACTCTGAAACTCTCTCCTCAGGGAAATTCTTCTGTCCCCTTCTGTTGCCGATTTCCACCAGTGGGTGAAGACGTTTTTGGGTTTGTTTGGCATTTACTTGGTCATCCCTCCTTCCAGACCAATGTTTAAATTGTTTGTCTTTTTATGTATTTTAATTCTTGTTTTGTTATGTGTTGTTCTTTTTGGTTGGTTATGATTTTATTATGTATATTTTGATATGTTAGCCACCTTGGTGGCCCTTGTGAGGGCAGAAAGGTGGGACATAAATTTGGAAAAATGAATAACTGGCTTTACCAGATGCTACATATCACTGAGAACCTAAATCTAATTGTTGCAATATAGCCCCAGCTTCATGTGGCTAAAAACATTTGATCAGGCAATGCCAGACATATGGCAGTACATTGCCCAAAAAAGCCAACCAGCAACCGAGTACTGCAGCACAACAACCATCTTTCAGGTGTCTGCAGGGGTACCTGGTACTAGCACAGCTGCAAAGGGTAGGAGGGATTTGGTAGAGAAAAGACTAGGCTGCCCTACCACTGGCTTTCCTTACTGCATTGACTTGGTATTGGTGCTGGCCAATATGAAGAAACTACAGGAATGAGCAATTTGTTTACTACCAAAGATTTTACTTCAAACTTCATTCTTCTGCTGTGAGCAGAACACTTCATTCAGTGGAATGGGTGACCTTTTCTCCTTGACAAAATTCTAGCCTTCTGATTAAAGGTAGCATCAGAATAATATGCAGCATTTTGTTATTGATATGATCAGATGAGAAAGCTGTCCAAATTCTCCCCAACATGGAGCCATTCAGGATTAAATTTTGCCTTCCTTGAGGTTCACACACATAGCTTTGAAATATTTAAAGATGCCTCTATGCCTGCATACAGTTAAGCCAACTAGAACCTACATATGTTTAACCTAAGTAACCCCATTATGCTTGTTCCTGTGTGCATGCACGCACAATGACACAAAAAGTGCAAAAGGTTGGACTTGAAATCCCACATGTTAAAAAGGGTTAGTGTCAATGATTTCTGTTTAATTCTACAAATATGGTTGTGATATGAAACATAAGCACCCTCATCTAGCAGCATAAGCCTGACACAGAGGCAGATACTGATTGAAATGCAGAGAGAAATCACCGGGCGATGGAAATGCCATGTGCAATTACATGGAGTCACCCTTTAAATTTCTTTTAGGTGGCCTGTTCTAGGAGCCATGGAGTGCAAGAGCAAGCATGCAGCCTACTGTTCCACTTAGCTGGATTGGTGTCCTTTGGCACCACTGCTTAGGTGGAACTAATTTGTATCTTAGGCAAGGGATGTACTGATAAGAGGACTTGGAGATGGACCAACTGGATGTGGGTGCAGGGCGTGGTATTTCTGCTTAACCCCTGGGGATTTTGAGATTATTGTGAGCACTTTGAGAGCATGGCACCACTTAGAGAGGGGAAAGGGGATGAGCATGCACAAGCAATTATTTGAATAGATGGTAATGGGTAGATTCATGACCTTAATTTCAGGTGCCTTTTGCGTTGCTACTTATTTGGGTGACAACCTAAAGTGGTACTAGAGCTTGATTCCCCTCTCATTTATGTAATGAGCAGACATCACTCTTTCTTGAGGGCAGGATTCCTCCATTATAAACAATATTTTGGATTTTGCTGCAAACCCCCATGCTTGCAAGAACCTGTATCCTAGTCCTGGTTGGCCACACTGTGTGGATTTTCTGATTTGCACAAGGGGCACCCATAGCGAGATTAAGGACTTCCCACAATTTCAAATTATGTCTTTCCTCTCTCCTGATTGGCTCTTTTGAGACCTCCTGATCTGACTGAGTCCTCCCCCTTCAGTCCTGTCTCTCACGGCAGTTGGTCAGTTAGTTAAGCCTCTCTCCCTCTCCTATCACAGTTTATTTCTTCTTTAACACTGAGTTATTTTCCTTCAACAGTTGGTGCTCCGTTCCTCTGCGTGCTTAAACTCTGCCAACAGAATTAAATTTACATTTTAATTTTTTGCTTCTTGTTTAAGGTTTTGTAAAATTGTTTGTGACTTCATGTGTTATATTGAAGAGAAAATAAATAAAAGAATATTGTCATGGTTTTCCAAATTCTAAACTATGCAGTTGTGAAATATAGAGAAAATAACTGAAGATGCATTGCAAAATTTGTGCATCAGATAGGACAGTCTTCAAATTTTGCAAATCTGTAATCATCCTAGCTATGAGCTTGAATGTTGGTGGTGTTCAGAAATGTTGCATGGGAACTGGCAAACATATTGCTATATCCTATGTCATTTATTATTATAAGATTTAATGTTTATCTGTTGCATTAAAAATTACTGCCTTCTTATGTTTTAAAAAATGAATATATGTACCACAGGAAGCAACATAACACAGGTCTCTGGAAAGCTACCATGCACACTGGAAACATGGACTTGAATAGGAACTCTATCACCGGGCCCGAGCCACTGTTCCAAACACTGCTAGACATAAAAAGCCAAAACTGATCTGTACAGAACACACTGTAGAGTCATGGTTTTGAAAAGATTTCCAACTGTGATTTTGAATGATGTTCTAACACTGAATTTGTAGCTAACATTGATAGCACTGTTATTTCTTATATTTTGAATGTTTTTCTTCAAAAAAATAAAAATACAATGAATATATAACATTTTTCATTCTGCGATCAAAGACGGGGCTGAGGTTATGTGCATGTACAACTTAAGACCACAGTTTCATTTTTCACATATGGGGCAGCTACATTAATAGATCAATGTAATCCATCATCATCATCAAGCAACAGTACTTAAGGGACATATCACAAAGCCACACAATCGCCTTAAACAACAGATTTTCTATTGGACTCTTGGATTAATTCCCCAGCCATTCTAACATGTAGTCATAGAGCAATCTATAGATTTTAAGTCTCGTCCCAAGAAGAAATGTTAATACATATTTCTAGTCCTATCTAAAAACATGACCAAACAAGAATTATAATGGCTTTACTGACTCAATCATTCTGATGCAAAAAGTAGACTGGAAAAACTGTGGATATAGAAGGACAACATAGTTATTACTATTCCTTCTAATTTGCTGATAGCCTCTAAAAGACATAGCTTCCAGTTCATGTATTGAAACCACTACATACTAGACAATTTCTTCATAAATGGTGAATTCAATTTGCATTGCTTATCTAAATATACAGAAAATCAGGAATTTGACATGAACATTTTATAACTTTATTCTCATTGAGTATGAAGTACAATGCCCTATTTAGCATTTATTTGTTTACAAAAATTATATCTCACTTTTGTACGCTCACAAGGGCCACCAAGGAGGTTAACAATTAAAAAACATATATGACACAAACACATTTGAAGTCACTCCCCAAAAAAACAACCAAGCATCATTAAAACTAGTAAAAACAGAGTTCAAAAAACATAAAAAGTTTAAAAGGCAAAGACACAAAACCAGCAATTAAAACACTGGTCAGGAAGGAAGGTTCACGGATGGAATGCCAAATGAAACAAAAAACTTTTCACCCACTGGCAGAGGATGCCACCAGAAGCGGACAGATCAGTCTCCCTGGGAAAAGTGTTCCAGAGCTTTGGTGCCACTATCAAAACTCCATTTGATTTATTTTTAAATAAAAAAGCTACCACAGTAATTCACAATACATAAACATAATAAATTTAATTCTGAATCAAGCCACAGGCTGTGGATCAAAAAAAGGGGGGGGGAATCCACCCAATGGAGCAGATTTGGTGGGGGGAGCTGTACAAAAGCCGAGTTTGCCTAAAAACCCACTGAAATCTAAAAAAAATGCATTGGGAGATTAAAGCTCCCCAACATAATAGAAACAACACTTATAGGTTTTAAAAAATGAATTCCCAGTGAACGCACATGTGACTTCATTCTGAAATTTTGGTGGCCATTTTAGCAGATTCAAGGCAGCCACAACAATATTGCCAAGCCTTCCACGCCTTGGTCTCCCTCATTCAAAGGCAGGGCATTGGGTTGCCAACCTCCAGGTGGACTCTTCCTTGAATTACAACTGGTCTCCTGATTACAGAGATCAGTTCTGCTGAAGAAAATGCCTGCTTTGTAGGACGGACTATATGGCATGATACCCTTCTGAGGTCCCTCCCCCTCCTCAAACCCCAACCTCCCAGGCTTCACCTCCCAAATTTCCCAGAATTTCCCAACCCTGTGCTGGCAACCCTGGGGAGAAAAGGAAAACGGATGGACTGGAAGGCTCTGTCCCCTCCCTTATCATATTCCCTGATGGATCAAGGGCTCACTAGGCCAGCCTCAACAGTGTTCATCCAGTAACTCGCTGCTACACAGCTTGGCCTGGTTAGTGACCCACTGCTGCTAGGCAAGCAGCTCTTCAGTTCTTGTCTAGTCATTAATAGGACAGAAAGAAAGAATTTAAAGAGTTTGCTGGAATCATAGGTCATCTGAGCTCAAATAATAGTCTGTAGTCATAACTTGATAGTGGTTGAAAGAGTCTGTAGTCATAACTTTTTTAGTGGTTGAAAGAGAGGAACATCAGGTCTTTTCTGGCTCTGAGGTAACATCTTAAGCTTCTTCCAGCTCCTGCAGACAGTCCCTAGACTACCCTTCAGATAATCTTCCTTCTTCAGCCATCCCAATACTTAGAATATCCTCATAAATATGGTAATTATCCAAATATTAATATAAGTGGGCCAAAAAATCAAAAAAACTTTGATAATACGTATTACTATGATCACAAAATAGATATTTCATTTAGGCAGAAAGAAATAAGTAATGGAACAACAGAAGATCTTAGCAAAAAGTATTTGTTGTTATATTGTTGTTGTTGTTGTTGCTGTTATTTAGAGATATAAAATGGCCTCCATCCAACTGTTTTACACCAGTTTGTAGCATACAAAGGAGGCTATATGGTCACCCAGCTTATTCTTATCATAAATTTTCTGAAGACTTTCAGCTAATAATAATCTGTGAAGCCAGAATGTCTAATATCTAATTGATCATTCCACACACCCCCTTCATTTCCAAAGGACAGAATTTCCCTGACAAAACCAGGGCAACACTAGAAACAGATTCTGAAACAGGCTTTTCCTATGTACAGGGTACACCTTGTCACTCAATAACATTGTTTTCTGGCTGTTCATCCTGTCCAGTATGGAATTTATTAGAGGTTTCCACTCCAAAAGTTAAAAAAGTATTTAACTTAATTTGTTTTGGAGTCTTCCTACCCATTCTAAATACCTATGATTGTATATAATGTAATCAATAAAAAAATTAAAATTATTTATTATTTTTTTAAATAGTCAAAAATTGTAAATGTAAAATAATAAAATGATGTTAGGTACTATAAATAGGCAAACTCTATTATAAATTTTTAAAAGCTTAAGAATAAACTACAAGACTATCACTAATACAGTGAAGAAGTTAAAAAAAATCCAGCAAATTTTAAAACCACCAGCCACTGGGAGAGCTGGCAGACCATCAGGCAGGGAGCGAATCCGACTTAATTGCTACATCTTCGATACAAATTTACTGCCATCAAAGGCTGATAGGTTGGGAACTTTGAATGTTGGGAACTGTGAATTGCAGCAGAATATGCTACTTCAAACTGCCTACCTACTCCCTTAGCATATTTACTAAAAACCCAGACTCCTTTTATATGGGCAAACCAACCAATCCCCCTCCCAAAAACAAAACAAAACCCCTCTATAACAACTTTGGTAAAGTTTATAAAGAAAATAGCATAATCCCTCCAATAAATAAATTAAAAAATCTTCAAATATGTTAAAACTTTAAAATAAACACCCAAGCTTTAAGAGCTCCAACAAGCCTCAAGAGTTTTCTGGCCCACTCCCTCATCCACACTTTTCCTAGAGTA
>NW_015170275.1:2122286-2202589 GCF_001447785.1 Gekko japonicus | reverse complement strand
AGCTACATAACAGATAAAAAGAAGCTCAACAAGAAAATACAAAAGTTGGAAAAAATAGGGAGAGTAAATGCAAAAGAAAAACAACAAAAAAGAAGAACAGTTAAAACTGGCAACCTCTGAACAGAACACAGACAACAAATGTCCTGCACTATCAAACCAGAACTGGAACTGCCGCTTCAATATCATCTCTATCTTCTTTCAATCTCCTTTCACATAGTTGCCAGATTCAGATCCTAAAAGGGCTCCTGAACCCTTAAGAATGATAGAAGGGCCAAATGCAACCTGTGTAATCTTATGACTGTAATGCAAAAAGTCATACATGGCAGATTTCCTTGTTTATGCAACTCTTTAAAAGTACAGCAGTCCTTTCAACGTTCAATTCTAACAGTCAATGTAACATCACTGACAACTCCTTAGAATTGTTCCATTCAGGAATAGGAACTTACTTCCCTTTGTAATTTCAATTTCTGTAACTCACCCTTGAGACAAAAGCTAGTGGCATGAAGCTCTCTAGGATCATGCCTTAGTGGGTCTTTTGTTTTTAAAAAATTACCATATACCTGAATTTCTACAATAAAAAATGGAAATGTGTCAGTAAAACAGTGATAAAAATTTCACCATGCCATAATTTAAGCTTGCAGTAAAAAGTAGACACATCACCCTGCCAACAAAAGTCTGTATGGTCAAAGCAATGGTATTCCCCGTAGTCATGTATGGCTGTGAGAGTTGAACCATAAGGAAGGCCGAGCGCTGAAGAATAGATGCTTTTGAATTATGGTGCTGGAGAAGACTCTTGAGAGTCCCTTGGACTGCAAGGAGATCAAATCAGTCAATCCTAAAAGAAATCAACCCTGACTGTTCCCTGGAAGGCCAGATAATGAAACTGAAGCTCAAATACTTTGGCCACCAAATGAGAAGGGGGCACTCACTGGAGAAGACCCTGATGCTGGGAAAGACTGAAGGTAAAAGAAGAAGGGGACAGCAAAGGATGAGATGGTTAGACAGTGTTATTGAGGCAACGAACATGAAATTAAGCAAATTCCGGAAGACAGGAGGACCTGGCGTAATGTGGTCCATGGGGTCGCGAAAAGTCAGACTCAGCTGCGTGACTGAACAACAAGGAGCCTTCTGATATGTCCATTTCAGATAAACATGTTCACCTTAGTATTACCAGAGCACAAAAATGTATATACTGAGAACTGTCATGGGAAACGTCATATTTCTTTGTAATATGTAATGCTTATTATGAAGCTTAGAAAGGGAGATGAAGGCCTATTTCAGTAGCACTGTTTTTTCAAGATGTTCTCTCTTCAGTAATTACAATCTGACAAGTAGCTAAAATAACAGCAATTTAAATAGAATAAAAATGTCATAAACCAACTAGACTGTGCTAACTTTTAGTAGTAAGGAGAGTATACATCTCTCAAGTAAATACAACTAATTTTTGGTGTTTATTGGCATTATTGTCAAGCACTCATATTGGGTACCCACTGTAGCCAAATTGTAGTATTCCTGCTCAGTGGTACAACTATTCCACATTAGTGTTGACAGTATTCAATACATTAGCAGCACTTGGTAGGGTAATGGACAACTGATAGAAAAACATGTTGCAGGTAATGTGCCCATATAGATGTAGAACTTTTTTTTCCTTATTCCCAGCAGTTCTTTTGGAGCTACAATGTTCTATCAGTAACTGCATTCAGACTTTTTTTTGGTGTTGGACATGACCACAGCTTGTTATCAGCTGTACCTTTCTCCCACTTCTCTCTTCCTATAATACGCAGCACATGATCAAACACCTCTTAGTTTGATTTAGTTCCAATGTTCGGTGGGGGTTTCTAAACCTTGGTTAGATCCCAGTTTAGAATCCTGATCTGCGGAACAACATGAGTCAATACTTCCCAGTCTCCAATTCATCCATGCCCTTGTCTGCATTTGACATCATAGCAAAGCAGAGTTTCATCAGACAAAGAACTATTTAGTCGTTCTCCATGTACTATAGAAGCAATCTGTGATCATTTTCAGCACCAAAAACTATTAGACCCTATCATGGTGTCTGAATGCAGTCTGTTTGCAAAACATCAGAAGTAAAGCAACAACGAAGTATTCACCTTATTGTGGAGAACAGAAACAAGTGTGTGAGAAAAACATTATTTAGAGATACTAGCTGCATAGAGTCAGAATGCACTCCTGCTAAAAATACAAATCCAGACTGCCACGAGTTGGAAAGAGTCATGCCTTCTGGCATCCTCACCTCCTTTCTTTCATAAGTCAAAGGGCATAGGTAACCAAAAAAGAAGTCATTTTCTATGGCTGAACTACAATTACCTCAGAACCTCATCTGGAAGTCACTGGGATCCCTCAATCCTCACTGATTTCTACAGTAAAAATGGAGATTCAGTATTTCACAGGGTTTGGCCTGCCACTGCTGCAGCATGAAGCTAACAATTGCCCTACAATTACTCAGATGTTCCTGTCACAAGAACACTAGGTTACAGAAGTCATATAACTGTGATCTGGAGTTAATTGCTTCCTGGCTTTAAGTACCAGCTGAATTAGACAGAAAAGGGTGAGTGTGTAGTAGTAATTTTAAGCCAATAAAGACTGGGTGACAGAAACTGACTGTGATAAGCCTTCTCCTCAGTGCAAACAGAAAAGGTGACCAATTTCTGCCCCCAATCTCCAACAAATGACGTTCTATTTTTTTGTTAAAACACTTACCTTTGTATAATTTAGAAAACAGTTAATTTGATCATATAATTTGCAGGTATGTATCCTATTTCTTTTGAATCTTAAATCTTATGCAAACAATAAAAGACAAGACCATGTAGTGTAGGATTAGGGGTTGCTGCTACACTTGTCCTAAGAGCCTTTGTTCCTTAACAGGCAAAAATTCAAGATGTGCAGTTTTCTCCATCACAGAGATGTACTGCTGGGTTTCTGCCAGATGCCTGTAAAGTCACAAAGCTTCTGTCAGGAAAAATGTGACAATCCTGTATAGCAGCAAGATATTAATTCTTGCAGAAAGTATGAATCCCTAAATTCCTAAATTCTGACACTTATTTATTTTCATTATTTATAGTCCACCTTTCTCACTTGGGATCAAGGTAGATTACACAGAGTGAGTCAATACAATCCAGGATGGAACATTTAACAAAAAATGCAATAGGATTAGGGTTGTAGAATCAGCCAGAAGTCTAAAAACAGAACTGTCTCCTCCCAGCTACCAACCTCCACTGTTTGGGCCAGGGAAAGAAGGGACAGCAATTGTGCTTAGTTGACAGATCCAGGTGTGTATCCTACAGATGCCAGCCACAGTCACATGCTCATCCAGCTGCACTGTGTTAATTTCAACAGGATGTGCAGCGAGATCTTCACCCTAACCTACACCCTTTCCCCCCTAGCTACACATAATTGTATATGACTCTGCATTTATTTTACAAAAATTATACCCCAAGTTTCTGCCCTCATAAGGGCCACAAAGACAGCTAACAAATTAAAACATATATAACAAAATCGCATCTTAAAAACCATTAAACCCAACAAAAGCACATAATTAAAGCCAGAGCTAAAATACATAAAAATTCATAAAAACTACAATTAAAGCATTGGGCAGGAAGGAGGGATCACCGGGGGAATGTCAAACAAAACAAACAAAACCCCTTCACCTGCTGGCAGTAGATGGCAACAGGAGGAGGAGATTGGATTTATACCCTGCGCTTAACTCGGGAGTCTCAGAGCAGTTTCGAATCTCCTTTCCCTTCCCCACAACAGACACCCTGTGAGGTAGGTGAGGCTGAGAGAGCTCTTTCCAGAACTGTCCTTGAGAGAACAGCTCTGACAGAACTATGGCTTGCCCAAGGTCACACCAGCAGCTGCAGGTGGAGGAGCGGGGAATCAAACCCGGTTCTCCCAGATTAGAGTCCATGCACTTAACCACTACACCAGGGGACTAGAGCTGAACCAAGAGAAAAGTCTTATTGGGCAATGAAACTGCCAACACAGTGTAGCAAGGCAAGGAATGTTGCCCAGCTGCCTGGTCACCCCCCCCCCCAGGTTCATAGCAGAAAGTCAAGGGAACAAAGGATTCCAAACAGGCATTAAAAATACCTCTTTGCATGTTTTCCAGCTCTAGAATCTATGCCTATGAGGAAAGGTTAAGGCGCTTAGGGCTCTTTAGCTTGGAGAAACGACAACTGAGGGGTGACATGATTGAGGTTTACAAGATTATGCATGGGAAAGAACAGGTAGAGAAAGAGGTACTTTCCTCCCTTTCTCACAATACAAGAACTCGTGGGCACTCCATGAAATTGCTGAGCGGTCGGGTTAGAACAGATAAAAGGAAGTACTTCTTCACCCAAAAAGAGTGATTAACACATGGAATTCACTGCCACAGGAAGTGGTGGCAGCTACAAGCATGGACGGCTTCAAAAGGGAATTAGATAAGCATATGGAGCAGAGGTCCATCAGTGGCTATTAGCCATAAGTGATGCTCTGTCTTCTTGGTGCTTGGGGGGGGGTCAACAGTGGGAGAGCTTCTAGTGTCCTGGCCCCACTGCTGGACCTCCTGATGGCACCTGGTATTTCTGGCCACTGTGTGACACAGAGTGTTGGACTGGATGGGCCTTTGGCCTGATCCAACATTGGCATCTCTTATGTTCTTATGCCTGATTTTCCACGGGCAAGGGTACCCTGAATGTTTTCACCAAATTTTCATGCATGCCATGTTAGTTTAGGTCCTTCCCATCCCACTACGAATTTTTTTCTAAAATATTGTGAATTCCAGTCTAGAGCACTATTCATGATACATCCCATAATGGTACCTGTGCTGTGCTTTGATTCAGAAGGGAAGAAAGAACCCCCAGCTATTCACAAACACCTCTGACTCACTTTTCTATATTTTTAACAACTTTCCCAATGTACAGGGGGAAAGAACCTTAATGAGATGATCTTTACCTTATATCACTTAATCATTTACCCTCATGCACACTTATCAGGTTGGTGCCTGTTAGAACAAATGATTTTAATAAACTGCGTCCTTCCTCAGTTCCTTGAACCTCCTAGGCAGTTTATAGACAGTTTACAGAGACATATCTGCCTTGCTAGCACTTATTCTTTCTTATATAAACACATACAACTCTGTGGTCTCTATATTTTGTCTCCTCATAATAAAACTTACTTTAAAATATACATTTGGAGAAAATGGCCTGTGACCTGGCAGATCTGTTGCATTTTTGAGTTTAGTGGTGCTGATTAAAGCCAAATACTTAATTTTATAATATAATACTTTCTCATGCTTAAATGACAACTCTATGGAAATGTGAAGAAATAAAGTGATCACCCCATATTATTCTGAATTAAACCGTATGGTGGTTTTATTTTATGGTGATTGCTGATACGCTTTTACTCCATAAATAGATGCTGTCAATGGCTAATCACTGAGCGTAACCTGAATACGAAACACTGGCTATGACAATTCACTTTTCAGTCATAGTTGAAGTATTTTTACTGCAGTACTTTATACTGGTGAGTTATATTTAGTTCTAAACTCATTTGCACAGAATATATAGTCAAGGAAGGCAGTAACAGCATTGTTTGAGCCTATTTTATATGGATAAAAAAAACCTCCACAATTCGTCTGTCATGGCAAAAGGCACAAAACTGCAATAATGAGATGTCAGAATGGACTGAACTAGCTAATTTACACTGCAGTCCTATATAGTCTTGCTCAGTCAAAGCCCACTGGCTTTATATCTCTGTATCTCCACACAGGATTGTACTATTGGAAACCTTCTGCCTGTAGATTAGCCATCCTGGTTGTTGAACAGAGAGACTAATCTCCTAACGATTATGTCTTTATTTAGCTGTGCTTCAACCGAAGCTCCTTAAAGTAAATTCAGAAAATCAATTCAGTAACAGCTAGATATGTAAAATTTCCGAAAATTTTGAAGCTTGGGGAAAAAAAACAGTTTTTCCCCAGTTTTTTTCGTGGGGAAATGGAAATTTTTGGGAAAATTGAAAAAATGTTACATTAGCATTTCTTTTGTCGTTTCTAGATTGAAAGTCATTCTGTTACTTTAGGAACATAAAATATGACTATGGACATTTTTACTTGGCATGAAATTATCACAACTAGCATATTAAAAATATAGTGTATCCAAACAATTATTACAAACATAATACCCACCCACATGCAAATACAAAACTGAAACCTTTTACTTTTCTTCTGACAATAGCACCTCCTAAAGGAAGAAATGCATCTTGTTCTTGCATTGGAGAGTTCAGTTGGTAACCTAGGACTTGCTTGTCCTCTGTGCACAGAAATTAGATCAATCTGACACCATATATATATATATATATATAAAAAAAAAAATAAAACGTTCCATAATCAATTTTTTTAATTTTTCCAATTTTTCAGAAAAAACAAAAAAGGCTTCAGGAAAAAAACAGAAAAAAACGGGTTTTTTCCTAATTTTTCGGTTTTTTTCCGGGTTTTCACATCTCTAGTAACAGCTTTTGATTTACAGCCTTCCAACTGTGCAAACATTGCATGTTAAGATTCTGGCATTAAAATGTTGAGTTACAAGTACAGTCTTTACAACTTTTAAAAACCAACATTTAAACTGATCCTTAGATTTTGCCTTATCTCAAAGCTGATGTTTGCCTGTTTTCTACTCTCCTGCTAGTGGCTACATGCCAGCTGGTTTGGTTTTTTTAAAATATATTAAATACACAGAGACACATCTGTACATTCTGATTTGCTTGCTATACAAAGAGAAAACCAGAACCTACAGGGATGTTTGAATATAATCAAACAAGCTAGGGTTATACAAGATCAGAACAAGGTCCCAGTCCCCTAAAAAGCAGGAAGAATGCATATGCACATACAGAGGGTTTGGGGGGGGGGGGTTATTTTTATTTTTTAAGCGGAAAAAGCAAAAGGAACAGACAATGCACACCTCAGCTCAGCACTCTACAATGACTTTAAATCTATATCTAGGTAACATAATACAGATTTAAGTTCAATTGGCACTTTCATAAAAGTTTTACATGTTTTTAAAACTGTGAATAACCAACAAATAATGCTATTTCTCTAAAGAGGTGTTTCAGAGTCCTAACTATTTCTAGTACAGTGCAAGAACTACTATTCTGTACACATTTTACAAAAAACTCACCATTTTTTTTACTCTTTTTTGAATATATCTAAAATCAGGTAATGATAACAGTACAAAGCACAAGATTTGTAGATGTCAACTTATATTAGAATGGACACATCATCATACATCTGTTATTTTTTACCTCAGACCTACTATAATTCTGTTTGTCATTTTGGTGGCTGCAGCATACTGAGATGTTTAGAACATTATCCGTAATGTCAAAGATTTTCTTGGAAAGCTAATCCAGTAAACCTTATTGTTTAATTGATGTCATTTTCCCCTCGCCAACATGAATTTAATATTTCATTCTGTTGGCCACTTTCCAAGTGTTATGAGATCTTTCTGTAGCTAAATAATGCATAATTCTAAAATGCTGGATTTTACTATTCACTTTCTTTTAGAGGTTTTTAAAAACAATATGACCCAGCTTAGATCATCAGGTAAACCTTCTAAATGAGAATCTAACATTTATGCCCCCATTTAATCAGCTGCTGATCCCAAAGGCGGTAGAACACTTCTGTGTCACACTATGACACGTTTATTCACTTCTCCTAACCCTTTTCTGAAGGACCTAGGCTCTATTCACAGTGTGAGCGTTCTCTGTTTTGCATTAATTGCTGGTGTGAATGCAGAGGCATGTGCACTGGCCACAGAACACATAACACCAGTTTTCAGCACACTTTCCTACCTCAGCTGCAATTTTGCCACCACCCTCAGAGGGCATTAAAAAAAGGAAGATTAGTAAATGCTATACTGCTATAATTTTTCTTAATCCATTAAAAAACCCTCTAGTAGCACAGCAGGGAAAACAGTGGCTGTGAGGAGCTGACAGAAGGATTATGGCACTGATGCAGATGGGATCTTTGAAAACACGCACCATCTTGTCCAGAGTGCACAATGGCATGTTTAGACTATTCTCTTTCCAAAAGCAGTTTTAGGAAACAGCACACTGAGGAGAATGATTAAACAAGGAATTCATGTGGATGCTTAAAAAAAGGAGCACACAAAGACTTTCTAGAAAAGTCTCTTCGCAGAAGGTAGAGATGCCAGGCCTCCCGCTATACTGGGAGACTTTCTTGCATGCCATTGCTTTACCTGCCAGCACCCAAAAATGGGGGAAAGCATCCACTGATATTGTGTTGGTACATTCTGGATGCGCTAGAATTTGCAAAAACTCTATGGCAAAACCATGACTTTTTGTAAACTCTAGAGCAGAGTTGTCAAACTCATTTGTTATGAGGGCTGGATCTGACATAAATGTCACTTTTCAGGCTGTGCCATATGTGCTATAAACATAACACTGGGTACTGGAGATATAAACTTTATAAAGGACAGCAACTGGTAAGCTCCGAGTCCGCGTGTCCTCACTGCAAGGTCCCCATGGCCTGGGAGGGGGGGGCAGAGGAAAACCCACATGGGTGGACTGGAGAGTCAGCAGTGTAGCACTGGGCAGTGTAGCACTCCCATGCCCTAACAGAGGATTATCTGCACCCCCCCAAGTGCAAACGCTGATCTCTGAGGCCATCTTGGACAGCATCCCCAGAGCTGCAGGCTGAGCCAACTTACCAGTGCGGCTGTCTCTGAAGTGAAGGGGTTCTGCTTGACTGCTGCAGATGAGATTGTTCTGCTGTGCTGAAGCCACAATTGGAGTGGCTCTGCACCCCCTCAGCAGCCTCCTGTTTCCTCCCTTGCACCAGTTGCTCGCAGGCCACATAACAGCCCTGGACCAGCCAGTTCCAGCCCCTAGGCATTATGTTTGACACACCGGCTCTAGAGCATCTAATGATGCCACTTCTGGTTTTTACTGGAAGTGATGTCCGCACACTGATACATTGCTGGAGCATCTGGGGGGGGGGGAGTTGCTGGCTACGTCCTGGCAAACCTAATAGAAGCATAATGTGGCCTTAAACAGGCTGGTAGCAGGAAAAGGTTTCCTCAGTGATTGCCGACCAGTTATACAACAGCTATGTTGCTTTCTGATCTGTGTATGTTTTGTAACAGACCTGGAAATCTCCAGTGCATCATTTGAAAGTTAGCACAACATATATCTGCAAGGAAATAAAACTAATACATTAGAAAGGCTTCAGTGAATGGATGCCTATAAAAAGAGTGCATGCATGCACATTTTTCAAAATTGAATTTAAACACTTTTAAACACATTTTTCAAAACTGAAAGAGAACAAGGAAGCTAATTATTGTGAATCAAACCTTGTGAATCAAAACAGCAGAGATTTATCTAGCAGAACTGGAGGGTGAGGGGGAGACACCCTTAATCAGAAATGTTCTAAATGACATTTATTGCTACCAATGTGGGAGGGACATTACTAATGAAGGAACAAACAACTGGCAATATAAACTTTATGGCATTCTCTCACATCAAAACATAGATTGATCATGTCATTTCACTGTGCTGCTGTTCTGTCCTTTTCACTACTCATCTTCAGCTTCCCTCTGTGGCTACCATGTTTGTTCTTCCAATATCCCCCCCCCCCCGCATCTTCTTTTCCTTGGTCGCACCCCCATTCACCTCCTTTTAATAATAGACTTGAATGAATGGGGTAATTTATGAAGATGTTTTGTCTCATAACATGAAAGAAAGAAAAAATGTTAGTCCCTGAATATGTTCTGCTAAAGTTCTATAGTTTTCACTGTAATTTGCCTCAAAGATCACAGCAAAGGATAATGACACAGAGTTGCTTAGGTATCTGCGCCTATTATTATTATTCCAAAGCCACTATTATTATTATTCCAAAGCCATTCTGTTTTGTTTCTACATGGGAAGAGTCAAATTTATTTATTTATTTATTATTAAATTTATACCCCGCCTTCCCCTGTAGGGCTCAGGGCGGCTTACATGGCAAGGAAACTTGCTAATAAAAACATTAAATACTTTAGTACATTTAAAACATAATATACAATTTAAAACCCACTCAAACATTAAAGTGCTCGAACTACACATCATCCATTCCGGAATCTCAGAGAGGACATCCACATCCACAACCAGACATCCTCGGTAGGCATTCCATAATAGATGTTAAACAGATGTTTCTTCCTGCCCTCCTAGGGCCCTACCCTCCCCCAATGATGGTAATAATCACTTTTCCGGATATAAACCAGAAGCTATCCTTGGCTGCGGTCACACGGAGCATTAGGCACGCTAGAGGGACGGAAGATAGGCAGATTTTCCGGGCGCGATCTCACCACCACATCTGGGAAGCGTAGAGCTCCCGTGGCGAACCTGAGGCTTCCCGCCAAAGATGCGCGGTTAAAAACTAGTACCTCGGAGGTACTAGTTTCCGGTAACCACGGGGCAAGGGTGGGCGTCTGATCGTGTTTCCGGTGGTAGTTCCAGCGCTCGCCCATGCCCCCTCGTATAAAGGTGTGTTTTTTTCAACTGTCCATGGGATGCGCACAAACACCCAACGGGGCATGCGCACACTTTGGTGTCTGAAAAATAAACACCCGTTTGCCGCACCACTTCTTTGCCGCGGCACAGGATTGTGGTGTGCTCGGCACCTCCCCCTACCATGGGACCTCCACGGGACCTCCACAATACGTCTGCTGGTGCAACCGCGTGTTATTTTGCCCCAGGGCAAACAGCCACGCTCTCCCCCCACATTTTCCTGTCCGTGTGACCCAGGCCATTGTTTCCTTTCCTATACCCAGGTTCTGTTGGCATTAAGAACAACTCTTCCATGAGGGAACACACTGAAGGGATGAAGGATCATAAACATGCAAGCCACTGAATCAGAAACTTCAGAGCACTGAAAAATTCATTTAAAACTGCTGTGCAGATGCAAAATTATTATTACTAAAATTTCCACCCGGTAGAGTATTTCTTCTCACTGCAAACCACAGGAAACAGAGTAGAAGGGAGGAGTGTGTGTGCGTGCATGGATCTACAGTTAATTATACAACTATAAATCTCTTTAGGTGTTCTTATCTGCCCCATAAATATGTAGTGAGCTACTAAAGGACACACAAGACCTATTCAGTTTGGCACCGGGCAGTTCTCTGAACTGCAATAGGTAATTCAGCCAAGGGGAGGCCTTGGAGTGGATGAGGAAAAGGGAGTATTTCTCAGCTGCAGAACACACCACTGCATATATAGAGGACACAAGTTAGATCTTTGTTCCTTAGGCATGACTAGGAAAACTGTCTACAGCTATCCATCAAAATAAACAGTACTCGGTTACTAAGACAAATTATGCATGCAGGACAGTTCCATGCATCAACAGCCCTGTGGAGCCAAGGCAATGAGTCTCTTATGTGCACCATTCACTCTATACTGATTGCAGCTACCTGCCTGCAGGAAGGAATCTGTGATAGGAGCCTCCCGTGCCTAGAGAAGTGTACACAGGAAGCGGTGGGATGAACTCTATTTATGCATATGACAACTACCTTGGGATGCCTGAGATGGGTTGAAAGTTGGCACAGAAATGTTTTAAATAAATTCATAAATAAATAAATAACCAGTGTCCCCATATTAATCAGAGTTTGAAGCCATGGTTTTAAGTGGGTTGGTAAACCTTGGCCAAGAGGGAATGTAGTTAGTGTTAACCATATCTCATGTCACATCTGCAGTCATACAGTTTAGGCTGTCAAGGAAAAGCAGAGCGTCAGTCATGACAGAGATGGAAAAAAGAAGGAAGAAGAGGAACATGCACTCCTGAGGCTGGCTTCCAGGGCACAAATCACAGTTTGGAGGGAAGAAAGCATGGCATTCAGAAGTCCTCATTCTGCAATGTGCCCCACTATATTATATTAAAAGTTAATGCAGCAATAATTCTACAGTAGTTTTGATGGAGATGTACACCTTTTCAAGAGAATGAAGAGATGTACACCTTTTCAAGAGATTCTTTACTGATTTGCCATTTAACTAACAGAGAGCAAAATATTTTTTTACTTTATTTTTAATTTCTCTGGCTGTTTAAAAAACACAGCAGATTGGACACTGTTAACACTAAAAAGTTCCACGAGGGATAAATACTGCTGCCTCTCATAAGTCTCCCATAATTTCTTCAATTAAGAAGGGTAGTAATAGTAGGACACAAAGTTTCCTGTCTGTGAAATATAGCCAGTTCAAGAATAACCCAGTAACATATTCCAGATGGCTCAAACAAGTGAATCCCACCAATGTAACGGGATGAGAGACAAAAAGCCAGGATGCACCACAAATGATGCATCCAGACAGATTAACCAACCAGCATGAAAGCAGAACCCTGTACAGTAAACCTGGCCTCAAACAGCCTAATTTTCTTGGCTCCTCAATCACTCATCTCCTTCCTTGTTCCAGCATCCCATTTCTGATCATAACAAACAAAAATTCCATTCCACTGGGGAAGGGGTCATGAAGACAACGTATGCAAAACCAAAGGTTCGTTCGCGCGAAACATCTTGGAAACGAAGCGACCAATGTGTGAAGCAAAGTAATGGACAATAAATTATGGGACAATTCTTGTATTTAGTATGGGTACCATTAAGTTAGAAGCAGTTGGGTTTTATCTGCCCAGTATCTGCCTTCACCCCTTCCAGGTTTTAATCCATATTCAGCCATCTGACCTTACTATGACCTCCAGAAAACAGAAGGACTCTTCTCCAGATTTTATCTATGGACCTATGCCATGGAAAGCACATTATGGCATTAGTGTATGCACTGCTATACTGTCACAAGTTGATGGCATCCCTTTGATTCCAAACCTATCAAGGCTGGGAACTATCAAACGGCAATGCAGAATCCATTTTTTCAAAGGAAGAAACAGACAGGTGCTTCACAGATTAATGTCAGTTAAAATTTTGCCACAATATAATAGTTACAAGATTGAATTTGTGGATTTAAGTTTTAAACTTGGCAATGACTACAGCTGAACCAGACAAGATTCTGGAGGACCATGAATGATCTCCAGTGTGTTTTTTCTTGATAAACAGCAGGGTGTGTTTGTGTGTGAGAGAGAGAGAGACAGGCAGAGAGACAGAGAAGGGGGATCAGGGATCTGGCACAGTGGGAAGGGCAGATAACTTTTTCTCCCCATGTTTTTGCCCTGACCTCAAATGCCCATGAGAACTCTTTTTGCCCTGTTAGGGCAAAGAGCTGCCAGAGATCAGGACAATGTGTGAAGAGAAAGAAAATTATCAGACATGCTGAAATTCTGTTCACAGAGGACTCTCATCTGGTTTGACATGCAGACAGAACACCTGCTTAGTGAAATTATGAACATTTGATCAGAATCAAATGTCTTTACTTTCCCCCTGATATTTCCAATATATATATTTTGTATGTGTGCACGCAGGAGGATTTTACTTTCAGGAAGGAACTGATTTCCTGAGAATCTCTGGCCACTTCAAGCAGTTACATCTCATGATCAGACAAGTCATCACAGCATCCTTTGAAATGCTGTGCTAGCAGCACCTATATAGGCCCTGTCTGAGTTTGTTTCTCCTCTGCTACAGATACAGTATGCCCAAAGGCATAAGCCAAAGGCCAACAGCCCTTCAGTTCTTAGCCCGAGGGCTGCAGTCAGCTGGAAGGAAGATCCACTGACAGAGAGAAAGAGAGACCTGCTTTATATTCAGGAACACCCCCCCCCCACAATGTTTGTTTCTATTGTAAGTCACTTTGAGTTCCCATTAGGGAGAAAAATGGGATATTTACAAATGAACATCTGAGAAGAGAACTGAAACACAACATTAGGTTGCACCCACCATTTTATTTACTTCATTTATATCCCACATTTCTTCTCAATGGGAACCAAAGTGGCTTACAGCATCTTCCATTTTATCCTCACAACAACGCTGTATGTTAGGCTGACGGTGTATGACTAGGCCAAGGCCATCTAGCCACCTTCCATGGCAGAACAGGGATTCAAAACTTGGTTGCCTAGATTCTAGTCTATCACAGCACTAGGAGGCCACACACCATTTGTGGCTCTTATGAGCATTATTGGCCAAAACGACATCTACCCTATTTTCCAGGAAAGTGTACAAGGCCATTACCCAGTAGGGTTTATGGTTACCGTCTTCAGACACTGCAGGGACAGCAGGATGGGTAAGCTGTGGGCCAGGGATGGATATAAAGAGCTCAGCCTTTCCAACGGCCTCCCACCTTCTTCCATAGCCTTCATACTTTCATCCCAACACCCAAGCACCAGAGCAAGCTGGCTACAGAAAAAGAGAAAGTAAAACCACCACCAGGGCAGCCACTTAGGTAAACTGCAAGCTGGTCACAATGGGGTGGTGATTGCTATATTAATATCCTTTCTCTGTTACCTGTTTGCTCTCTTTCAAAGCCTTGGAAATCTCACTCTCTTGTACGAGCTTCTATACCTCATGCTGAGGAGAGAGTGAGGAGGCAGAGGAGAAGCCCTTCCGCTCATTCCAGATACACCAGGGCTTGCTAAGAGGTGATGGGGAGAGACAACCCTACATGCTCAGAGCTACTTTGGTACCACTGCTTTAACCATTACACCACACTGATTCTCTAGCCTCAGCATCCTTCACAGCATTGTAAGGATCTATAGGACATACCCATCATTTCACCATATTTTACTACCACCTTTAAATATATATATTGTTATTCTCAAACAGCTGCATTTGCACAGATCTTACCATACCACAGGTACTAAATCAGTGTTAAACAGAAGCCCAAACAACAGCAGAAAGTATTGCTGAAAATGCAGTATTCATTACTTAGAAATACATGATCATCATGACAAGGATTTCATCACCCTGCTCCTCACCAAAAACCTATCAATCAGCATCCTGAAAAAGAGTTGCAACAATGAAATCCTCACCACTATCACAATATTTTCAAACCAGAGCATTGGTAGATGCTACTTGGGCTTGCAGAAAAGGAAAATTTGGTTCAAAACAGTCAGCAACAGTTACGTTGTTTTCTGTGGGTTATCAAGGAGAATGGCTACAGTGGCATCTGAATGCAGAATACAAAACAGTTTGGTCTAAAAACAAAAGCATTCACATCTAAGGCAGCCCATTTTCCACTCCATCTTTCTGTTCAACAAGGAAAAACAAAAACAAAGCATTTATCCATTACAGTGCCATTACAAGAAAATGTGCAGGCTCCAATTCTGGTTCTCTGTTTCTTGCTCAGTAGCTGTTCCAGAAAACCATTTCAGTTAGGGTTGCCCACCCCCACCCCCCCTGCCGCCAGCAGGGGATAGAGGGTTGCCAGCTCCAAGTGAGGAAACTCCTGGAGATTTGGGGATGGACCCTGGGGAGGACAGGGGTCCCAGTGGGGTACAATGCCATAGAGTCCATCCTCCAAAGCATCCATTTTTCTCCAGGGCAACTGATCTCTGTAGTCTTTAAATGAGCTGTAATTCCACAGGATCCCCAGGTCCCAGCAGGTAGCTGGCGTCTCTAACTGAAGACTGATCAATGCAAAATACCAAAGCACTCTCAATCTTAAACATTTCTTTGCCTATAAATCCCCTTAATTTCAACAGATTTGAGCAAGCCCACTTAGGACCACAGCCCAAATCCAATTCAGCCTACCCAGAAGGGGGTCCCAGTGAATTTTATGGGACTTTAGATTGCAGCATATACGTTTCATTAATGCTTTCAACATTACAAAGGAAATGAGATTAACATCAAAACACTGCTGTGTTTGAAGCACAGTGAAAGTTCACAGCATCTGAATAATGTGTCCTTTAGACAGAAATGTTGCCCCCTTGAAGCTAAATACACGTACACTCCTGTGCCTCACAATGTTGAATACCCTATCCTAATTAACCTTATACAACCTTACATGCTCGCTCTACCAACCTCTCTCAGAACTTTCTGGAATCAACATGAGGCCCTTTCTTCTTTTTACCCTATTCCCTTACAGCTTTTATGACAGGGGCTGGCATTAGGAGGAATTCAGAACTGAGTGTCTTCTTGGGGGTCAGCTGGACCTCAAGAACCGTACAATCTCCACATCTTCTCATAGGATATTTCTAGTGGCACTACTATTATTTGGGAAACAAGGTGGGGGACCATTTCTCTATAGGGTAATGCACCAGGGTTTTGTGATGGCAGTAGTAGAATTGAACGTTTCTGGCAGTGACAAACTAACTGTCACAGGGTGGTATGACAAGGGAAAAAAATCTCTGGCTGCCAGATGCTGAGGCATTCCTGTCAGAGACAGAGTGATAGGGAAGGCAGAGGATCTAGCTAAGGAACAGACAAGACCCCAGAATGCATAGGAAAGGTGGTTTGGAACAGAGACTGTAAAGGATAGAAAATAAGAGTTTAAATTTGCAATTTTAAAACACATTTTCTTGGGAGTAAAACCCAGTGTACTTGTAGTTTACTTTTGAGTAAACATGCTTTGGATTTCACTGTGAAATGAAGCAGAGCAAACAGAAAGAATAGGTAGATGCAGCTATCACCAAGACCTGCAGACTAGAGGAAGACTTAATTTCACATATTGATTTGAAATAACCAACTACATTTTTTTTTGTTATAGGCTAAAGTAATGCCACATGTATCCCCATGTGTGTTTAGCACCTCCCGGCAGTCACTCACATGATTTATGTAAAAGTAATTGGGGTTAAATTTTTTGCCACATAAAACTCTTTACATCCAAGCTTAATTTTGCAACCTAGAAACATCTGAAATAAACAAACCCACATGCCATTTAAGGAGGCCTAGGCAGATGGGTCTAATTAGGACCACTGTAATTCTCTTGAAATGCTTTTCTGCATCCAGATTACTATCCTTTAAACTATCTCTGTCTTCTGGGGGGGTCAGGTAGAGAGAATTCCTCTTTTAAAAAGGTGACCATTTCCTATTTCTTACCTTTTCCCCCAATATTAAGAAAAGTTCCCATTCTGCCACATTTAATTAATTTTGATGATGACTATAAATATAACATTTGAATGAATGTGCATGCTGACAAAACTTCCCTCAACATTAAATATATACTGCACTTTCATCTAGAGAAATCTCTTTAAAATTGTCAGAGATTTATCACCTTAAAATGGATTTAAAATTATTGTCTCCTATGAGAATCTATTCAGTGCTGCCACCCCAAACAAACCATTCTTTACTGAAGTGAAATCATCCTAGATTTCTTGAAGAACTTCTATTATTTTACAAACATACACACAGAGACCAAAAATTTTAACTTTGATGTTATGTACCCTAGCTTTGAGTCCCAGTGAAGCCCCTAGTGGAGATGTCTGCTTATCACATGTCACATTTTGTTCAGTATACTAGAGAGAATGAATAAGAAGCTGGTTTTTCTTGAAGACTCCACAGGAAGTCTGATAGAATACCATTTATATCCTGCATACAGATTTCTCACTAGGGGTATATCTGGTCCACTGTTGCTGGCTCTGTTCAGAACCACTAATCTGTTTCTTTCACCCATTTTCTTGTATTTGCAGATACAAAGACGGAAAAATTGTACACATTTTAAAAGGCTGGGGTGGGGGTGACAGATCTCAGCCAACACTGAAGATGGGAACTTCCCATAAATCAGTACCAAAAAAAATCCCTACAAGCCTTTTAATTTTAAACTATTTCCACTAGAGGGGGGAAAACACAAAAACAAGAGAAGACGAAATAAGCAATGAATTATAGGATCATATAGGAATTTTGAGATGCCAATAATAATAAAATATTTTATCTATTAATACTTTAAACCAGGGGTGTCAAACATGGGGCCCAGGAACCGGATCAGCCCCCAGAGGGCTTCCATCAGGCCCGCAGTGGAATTGGCCATCTCCTGCTCCCAGTTCTGCTGCTGCATCATAGCTTGCTTCACCAGACTCTCTTAATCACTCAGCCATTTCATGTTTTAACCTGGGTCCTAGACTCAGAGCTCTGAGCATGAGATTTCTGTTGTGAATGTCAATAAATCAAAAGTAGATTTGCAGTTTACAGAGCATGTTTTTATTTTAAGTTAAAAAAAAATCTTTGTGTTTGTGTCCTTGATAAAGTTTATATCTCCGCTACCTGGCATTACATTTTATGACACACATGGCCCGGCCCAACAAGGTCTCTTTTATGTCAGATCTGGCCCTCACAACAAATGAGTTCGACACCCCTGCTTTAAACAGTTTGAATCTGAAGAAATTCAAAGACAATTACTGTGAAATATACCAGCAAACAAAATTAGGTTTTATGAAAAAGGGAAGATTTTAGCCCTGACACTATGACAAACTGCATGTATACTAAAAACTCTTCCATGTAGAATCTGGGCCAATGTAAAGCCTCCATAGAAATATTTATACATGCTTCAGTAACCAAGATAATAATGTACCTTCAAAACCAGAAACACAGAAAACCACAATCCTACAATTACCCTGTCAAAAAAAAATCCACAAGAGGTGGCGGAAGCAGCACAGGATTGTTTTTCTATTGACTAACCGTAACAATGAGCTGCGATTGTCAAAAAGGACTTGTCTTGTCATAAGAAAATGTCCTTGCAATGATGATTAAAGCCTGAGGTTGCGTTTTTTTAATCAAGTATTCTTAATTGAACTCCAACCCTTGCTTTGGATCAACCCAGTATTACTATGGAAATAACACTTACTAATGAGATGATGGAGGGCAGTATCTCTACACTGGTGTTGTGTCACTGTTTCCTCCACATTACTAGTTTAAAGAATTTTCAAGGGAGATCTATGCAGCCATAAATCTGCACTGGATCCCCTGTCCCTCTCTTTTGTCATCATTTACATACCATGTCACTCTCTGTCCAAAACCCACTCCTGGGACCTCAGCAATTGAAACACAAAGCAGCAGCTGTTTGGCAACATTTCTAACCCTAAACAGCAAAGCCGATGATATTTCATTCCATGGAATATGCAGGCCTCCTTCAATGCTGGGTGGAAACAATGGCCACTTTTTGTAAGAATAGGAAATGCACTGGGGGAACAGAACCACATCAACCCAGACGCACACATGCATCTGTCAACTTTTCATCCATAGAATACAGCCATAAGAAATACAGACCCTAAGCAGCTTTTAACACTGCCTGCTGAAAGGCAACCAATGGATGTCCTTTTATAGAGACCGGTTTCAGTCCTTCCTGGTACATTTGGAATGTTCATTCTCTCCTCTTCCTGGTACCCCACCGTTTCGCAGAAGGGCAGGCCGAATCTCCCCAGGCCCAATGCATGAAGACTGCGGGTCCAATTTGGGACTGCTACATAAAGTCACAAAGCGGCGGATGCAGGCGAAGGCCACCAGCACGGTCACCCCCCCCCACACACACACACACCAGGCAAAATGATTTCGCAAAATGCCACTTGGCATCGCTCCCCGACACTGGTCGCCTTTCCGAAGCAGCCGGTGCCTTCCCAAAGCATCAATTCCTGAGGTGCAGCTAAGCCCGTCAGACGGCAAAATGGATGCTTCACCACAACCTCTCCCCTCATGTACCAAATTGGACGCAAAATCCGCCTTCAACTCCAGAGGGAAAAGGCCTGGCAGTGGCCCCCTTCCTCCCGCCACCCCCACCCCCCCGCCGGGGCACATTTGCGGCCCCCTGATCCAAACAGGACTTCCCCTCCACACACTAAAAAAAACAAACAAACGACCCATCAGTCCCTACAAAGCGTTATCCGAGGAGAAGCCGGACACGTTCGTCCCCACCGCCGGCTCGCTCAGCCCTCTGGGGGCTCCAGCAACCTGTCATCTCCCGGCTGCAGCACGCCTCGTGCCCGCCCGCCCGCCCGGCCTGCCCAGCTCCAGCCAGGTCCCCCCCCCCCTCACGAGTCACCAGGCTAATTTGCGCAACCTTCCCATCCCGAGCCCCCGCCCTCCGTTCACGGGGGGTGAGGGCTGCTGCGGCGTATCTCCCGGTTCTTTCCTGGGGCTTAGCGGCTTCCCCATCTGTTTCCGATCAGAGAGCTTTTACCTCGGTCTCCTCGGCTTGCGTCGCCCTAGCTGGGCTCCATGGACCAGGCAGGCTCCCTCGAAGAAGGGTGGGAGCGGCGGTGGTGGCGGTGACAGCCTCCTATCCTCCCACTGACGGCGGGGGCGGCTGAGGGGCAGGTCCCCTCCCCTCCCCGACCCTTGCAGCGGAGTATCTGGCAGGCTCTACCGCTGCTGCGCCCGACTGGCAGCCTAGAACCGCTCAGGCGCAATCTGTCCCCCCCGCGCCGGGGGGGGGGGGGTGAAGGAGGGGCGGGGCGGGGCAGGAGGAAGCAGAGCTGCGCCCGCCTCCAGGGCGCGCGGAGCAGTAGGGAGGGTCACCGCTCCCGCCCCTTCCCAAATTGCTGCTGGGTGGCTTAAGGCGCATGCCCATCGCCGGGAAGGCATCATGCGACACGCCTCGGCAGAGCTCGAGCTGGCACGCGCCGTCCTTTATCAGTCCCTCGCAAGGACGCGGTGTGTGCCGCACGCAGGGAGGCTGGCGCCTGGCCGACTCCAAAGGGAATGCCTGGGAGCAGAGGGGAAGAGGCAGACCTTGCGGGGAGGGGGTTCTGACTGAGGAGGAGGAGGAGGAACCGCGTGGCAGGCGGGGAAAAGCGAAGGGGCCGCAAGAGCGGAGATGTTGCGGCGCCCCGTAGCCAGGCGAGGCGTCGGAGCTGCAAGGTTGTGCGCGCCCTTCCTTCGGTTCAGTTGAATTCGTTGGAGGTGGGAAAGCCTCTGCTAGGATGGGGCGGCACGGAATCCCTCTCAGATGGTGAGGGTGGGCTGTGGCCGGCCTTTGGCGGAGAAATCCCATATGCGCATGTGCAAATAATTCGCTCTTTATGATTGCTCTGATTTTATAAGGCTGAGCCCTCTCAGAAAGCAGTGCCGTGGGCCAAATGTGAGTGTCGGGAAAAGGGTGTGTGTGTGTAAATATAGGACAGACAGAGAACCAGAGAAGAAACTTCTACCATATGCTGCCACCTGCCATAAACTCACGGGTGTAAAACCAATGCAGCAATATGCCATCCCCACCTGGCAAAGGTGGCACTGTTTAATGGGTTTCTGCTATGGGAAGAATGCCAAGTGCTGTGAATTGCAATATCATGGCCCATGCTAGTAAACAGATTGCTTGTTTGCTGCTGCACTGGCACTGAATAAATAGACTGATCCACCAGTGGTCACTTTTCAATGAATCAAAATGCCGGCTGACTGCTGGGATTCTTTCAAGGAAAGCTGGACTAAATGGTATCTACACTAGTTCTGTTCCAGTTGTGCACCATATGGTCTTCTTTAGTGACAGTGCCTATTCAGGGTTACTTAGTACAGATTAGTTATAACTTAATTTTTAAGAGATCCTAATTGTGTTCTGCTTTTATGTTGGCTGATCATAGATATTCCTCTAGAAAGAGAGAATGTACAAATCTGCAATATGCCTACATTTGTTATTTATTTATTTATTTACTTATCTGTTTGCTTACTACATTTATATCTACCTTTCTCCCCAATGGGGAGCCAAAGCAGCTTATATCATTATCCTCTTTGGCATTCCCGTTCAGGCATAAGTAACAAAAGACGTAGTGTAAATCTGAAATACTAGAGTCTCATCCATCACCAGATTTTTTACATTCATTGTAACGTATCTACATTTGGCTACAAATGCTAAACAAATAAGTTTGTAAAACCCTGTTGGTTTACCAACTGTATCAATCTGAAATTCATAAAAAAACAACTCAGTTTCCAACTCCTTTCCCACATCATCTCATAAGTGTTTTGGTGCACAATGTTGTCATATTTCCTACCAATAAAATGTTAATGAGAAAAAAAACCCTAGTTTCTATTAGCATATGTAATTAGGCATGAGAAAATATAATACATTAAGCCAAGTTCTTGTTTATTATTACATAAAAACTATTTTTAATTCTGGCTGGGATTATAAATTAAGTAGCCTTTATTGGCATGGAAAAAATTGATACAAAATGCAGCTTAAAAGGTAAGTTGAATACATATACAAATGTAAATATAAGATTATTTCTGTGAGATCCCTTGGCGTACCTTTATAGCAGAGTAAAGAAACTTAGCCACCTTCTTGGTGACATTAGATGAGAAATCATTCAGAAGTCTATAAACCTTAACTGCACCAGAACAGTCCCTCATCCTAACTAGAACAGAATGTAAATGCATATAACGTAAATCTGTATACAGGTGACAATAGAGAAGAACATGAGTGATTGATTCAACACATTTTTGATTAAAAGGGCAGTATCTGGCTGAGTAGGCTATCTTATTGAATCTGCCATAAAAGAAGGCCTGGCATTACATCTGGCAAGGGAAAATGCTGTGCGCTGTTGTGGCACCTGCAAAGAAGATAGATGTGGGGCCATTTTCCCAGTAATAAGGGGAATCTCAAAACTCAGTGGGGAGCAGGTTTTATTGGTCTGACTGAATAACTTCTGACATTCAATGTCTAGCATTCTGTTTTTAATTTGATGAAATGCAGCAGTGAAAGTCAGCATAGTCAGTGATTCTATACATAAGCCCGTTGCTTTAATTCCCCCCTCAGTATATGCTGACCAGTTTGACATATTGGATTCGGAGAGCATTTGAGAGAGAAAGGTTCCAGGTTGTAATGCAAGTGTAGCCAGAATTTGACAGTCATAAGCCATGCACCAGTTCTGATTAGAGACATGCCAGTTTCCAAGCAGATAACTGCGTATGAAACACATTTCGGCATACTCAAGAATTTTCACAGGAATTTGGACTGGGTCTATTCAGTAGCACGTTCAAAGGCTCCAATCCAAATCGGGATGCCGTATAATAATTGAGAGATCACTTTGGCCTTGAAAATGTTTATGGCAGCTGGCTCAAATTGGTTACCTCTGCCATTAAAAAAAACGTTTTATAGCTGATGCACTAGTTAACTGATTTTACTGCATGCTTACGGTGGGTAGACAAAGTTGCATTATATTGAAAATAAATACCTAAATATTTAAAATGTTTGACTTGCTCCATCTCTTTTCCAGCAATGACCCAATTGTAAGATCTCCACTTTTTCTAAGATTTTTGACTTCTTGTGGTTTAACTGAAGCTTATTAGTAGTAAAAAATGCTACACAGCAGGTCAAGTAAATCGGGGTAAAGTAGCAGGGATACATGTATTGCACCAAGTTTAGGACTATGGGGGATTATAAATTTATGACTATCCAAGACTTATTTGAATTTGCTCTGTTAATTATTTTGCTGAACTCCAGAAGTACTACATGCTTTTTAGGTTGTGTTTTCCATTCCTGAATCATTTGCAGAACCAAAAAGGAAACAGACTGGGGTATAAGGTCCAGTATTTAGCAGTGGAGAAACATCCCCTAGAATTAGTTTTCTACTAATTTGTCCAGGCTACGATCAGTACATCAATTCAGACATGCAAAAAGGGTGCTTAAGTGTAATGTGTATGATGCCTTAATTTAAAAAAGCATGGGCTGTGGTCAGAAACCATTGTTTGGGGTGGGTATGTAAATCCATTATTTGTACCAACACACCTGCACTACAATGTTAAGAAACTAATAAATAAATTAGCCTGCATGCTTTTAGGAACATGTGTGGTGTGCTCTCTCCTTTAGGATATGGACCCTAGTACTTCTGGCACCTTAAAACGTACACACACACACATGATTTGAATATAGTGAGATGCATATATAACTATATTAGGGTACAGCAGATTGTTAAACTGAGTGTTCATCATTGTCAGAAAGATGCTGTCTGTGTTTGTTTTTTTCTATATGTCATGCTTGCATGGTTGTTGCTTCATAGAATGCCCAGACGGCTACCCATAAAGTTAAAAAGAACTAACATGCACTTGAAATATGCCAAAAATAATCAAATCTAGCTGTAGCCTGAGGGATTGTGACCTTAATTTAAAATCAATCAAAAAGCCTTCTGTTGATGGTGGCCACTTTCCCTGTTCACATGTCTGATGCTGATATTCTCACAAACCTGCCATAGTCTATTTCATTAAAAAATTAGGATGGAAGTGTGGTTTGTCACTTTACTGTATGTCTCTTGAGGAAAGCAAGGTGTCATGAGCTCCAGTGTTTAGCCATATAGCAGACAGATTAATTATTACTGTTACTGTTGTATTAATATTTGGAACTCCATCTGTGAGTGTCCACATATTTATCCCATGTAGAGTTAACCACATGTCTGTGGACAAAAACACTCCCAGAAATGGCAGCCCTATCAGTTCCTGTTACTTAAGAAACTTGTCTTTAAAAAAGGACTTGTGATAGATCTGCATGCCCTCCTTGCTTAACATGCGCAGACTCTAATCTGGGAGAACCGAGCTTGATTCCCCACTCCTCCACTTGCACCTGCTGGATGACCTTGGGCAAGCCATAGTTCTGGCACAGCTGTTCTTGAAAAAGAGCAGTTTCTTTCAGAGCTCTCTCAGTCCCACCTAACTCACAGGGTGTCTGGTGTGGGGAGGGGAAGGGAAAGGAGTTTGTAGGCCGCTCTGAGACTCCTTTGGGTAGTGAAAGGCAGGGTATAAATCCAATTTCTTCGTCGTCGTCTTCATCTCCTAATTTTTACTTGGTTTATGTTGTGGGTGAGAAACCATTTTCCATTAAAAGTCCTAACCCTTCTAGAGTCTATCCTGTGTGGTTTTACTAAATAAATGAACAAACCCAAAATTTTGTTGATATGTACAAGCTTTGATCTCAAGAAACATAGAGAACAGTGGGGCTGTGCTTGAAGCATTTCCAAAAGGGTATAATCATACCCTTTTTGGCAGGAATCATACCCTTTTTGGCAGACCCAGCTGAGCTCTGAGCAGGAGCAGGAGCAGGAGACAGAGGGGTGAGTGGTTTTTTATTTGCTTTCAGCGGAGAGGATCCAGCTGAGGATTTTGGTGGGAGAACTGGTCTGGGAGTGTGTGGAAGCGCTTGGAGTTTTTGCAGATTCCTGGCTGCTTGAGAGAGGAAAGGGCATTGTTTGACTGTGATTGACTGCAATTGAGAGGAAAAGGAAGGGGCATTGTTTTGCATGTGATTGAGTGCCTGGGTGCATTTGAATAGCTGCTGCCAGCACTCTGCTGGGGGAGGCCTCTATTTAAGGAAACACCTGGCCAGAGGCAGAGGAGACCCAGCTGAGCTCTGAGCAGGAACAGGAGCAGGAGACAGAGGGGTGAGTATTTAAGAAAGCTCCTTGACAGAGGCACGAGCCTCTGGCACGAGCCGAAGGGCGAGCTAAAGGGCTCTTTGCCCGTGGCTCTTAGCCCAGGGACTCTTGGACTAGGGGCTCTGTGAGACGCCCAAGAAGAGGCAGAAAGTGAAAACCCTAGGCTCCTTGTTTTCCCCATAAAGTAATTTGACTTTGACAAGAAAAAAACACATAAATACAAAGGGATTTAAAAGGGGGATTACATTTACTTATTTTAAAAGAATTATGAAGCCAGAATGCCAGCAGGGGGTTGGGGGCTATCCAGTGTTTTGCACAGAGTGTCACATGTATGACTATCTGCCCACTGGGCAGAAGTCTTGGGTGTGTGCTCGGTGCAAGGAGCTCCTGGTTCTCAGGGAACGTGTGTGCTCCCTTGAGGCCAAGGTGGCTGACCTGGAGAAGCAGAGACAGTCAGCTAGGCGCACAGAAAAGACTCTCGGGGACTTGTTAGCTACGTCCCACTCTGGATCTGGCAGCCCCGCTGCTGTCAGGGAGCATGAGGGTCTAGGGGAAACAGGGCACCGTGCTGAGGATAAGGGGAATGTGCCCTCAGAAGGGACCTCTTCCCCAGCTGGTGAGCGGTTATCCTTTTGCACCAAGGAACCATCCCTGGGCAGGGTGGGAGGGGGGCTCTTGGTAGTGGGTGATTCGATCCTTAGGCAGGTAGACAGCTGGGTGGCGAACCCGCGTACTGACCGTATGGTGACTTGCCTGCCTGGTGCAAAGGTAGCGGACATTACGCGTGTTTTAGATAGGCTGGTAGATAGTGCTGGGGAGGAGCCAGTGGTCGTGGTGCATGTCGGCACCAACGATGTGGGGAAATGCAGTCGTGAGGTCCTGGAGGAGAAATTTAGGCTGCTGGGCAGGAAACTCAAGGCCAGGACCTCCAAGGTAGCCTTCTCAGAAGTGCTACCTGTTCCACGCGCAGGGCCGGAGAGACAGGCACAGATCAGGAGTCTCAATGCGTGGATGAGACGATGGTGTAGAGGGGAAGGGTTCAGGTTTGTTAGGCACTGGGATTCTTTTTGGAACAAGAGGGAGCTGTACAGGCGAGACGGTCTCCACTTGTCCCGAGAAGGAACCAGGCTGCTGGCGCTTAAAATCAAAAAGGTGGCAGAGCAGTTTTTAAACTGAATATTGGGGGAAAGCCGACAGGAGATGAAAAGTCTCTGGTTCGGGTTGGCTCATCTCAGAGAGATGAGGGGGTACCTGTTGCTTTTCTACAGGGAGGTGGATTGAAATTGTCCACTGAGACCATGGCTAGTGACATGGACTGCCTGACAAGGTCTCGAGATTGCAAGAGGAAGGTGGCAGGCTTAACCAGTATGGGAAATTACAGCTGTTTCTATACAAATGCTCGAAGTGTCCGAGGTAAAATCGGGGAGTTGGAGTGCTTGGTGTCAGAGGGAAAAATAGACATTGTGGGTATTTCAGAAACTTGGTGGGATGAGGAAAATCAGTGGGATACGGTGATTCCCGGTTATATATTATATCGGAAGGATAGGGGGGGAAGGGTTGGAGGTGGGGTGGCTCTGTATGTCAGAGAGGGTATAAAGTCCAGAAAGATCGAGAGGCTAAGAGAATTGGATTCGCTTCTTGAAGTTCTGTGGGTTGAAATAGGGGGGCCAAAAGGAAACTTAACACTGGGAGTTTGTTATCGCCCACCGGATCAAAAGATAGAGGAGGATTATAAAATGATGAATGAATTAAAGATAGCAGCTAGACAAAAACACTGTGTCGTAATAGGTGATTTTAACTACCCACACATTGATTGGGTCAATATGTGTTCTAGTCGAGAGAAAGAGATTGAGTTTCTAGACACTCTAAATGACTGTGCTATGGAGCAGATGGTCATGGAACCTACCAGGGGAGAGGCGATCCTTGATTTGGTCCTAAGTAACACTCAAGACCTGGTGAGAGATGTAAAAGTGATTGCACCGCTTGGGAACAGTGATCATAATGTTGTTGAGTTCAACATTTGTACAAATAGGGAATTGGCCAAAAAGACTCACACAACCACTTTTAACTTTAAAAGGGGTAATTTTTCTGATATGAGGGGACATGTGGGGAGGAAACTGAAGGGAAAAGTAGAAAGGGTCAAAACCATTGGGGAAGCTTGGAAACTGTTTAAAACTACAATTCTAGAAGCTCAAATAAAATATATTCCGCAGGTTAGGAAAGGCACAAACAGGTATAAGAAAAAGCCTACATGGTTAACAAACAAAGTAATGGAAGCTGTAAAAGGTAAAAAGGATTCCTTTAAGCGGTGGAAAGCTAGTCACAGTGAGGCTGATAAAACAGAACACAGGCTATGGCAAATAAAATGCAAGTCTGTGGTCAGGCATGCAAAAAGGGAATATGAGGAGCATATAGCAAAAAATGTAAAGACCAACAATAAAACTTTCTTCAAATACATTAGAAACAGGAAACCAGCCAGGGAGGCAGTGGGGCCCTTGGATGACCAAGGGGTAAAAGGAGTACTGAAGGATGATAGGGAAATGGCTGAGAAGCTAAATGCATTTTTTGCCTCCGTCTTCACTGTGGAAGATGAGAGGTGCTTGCCCACTCCAGAGCCGCTGAGTTCGGGAGGGGTGTTGAAAGACCTGAGTCAGATTGAGGTGACGAGAGAGGAGGTCCTAAAACTGATAAACAACTTAAAAACTGATAAATCACCAGGCCCAGATGGCATACATCCAAGAGTTCTGAAAGAACTCAATTGTGAACTTGTGGATCTCCTGACAAAAATATGTAATCTCTCCTTAAAATCAGCCTCCATTCCTGAGGACTGGAAGGTAGCTAATGTCACTCCCATCTTTAAAAAGGGTTCCAGAGGAGATCCGGGAAATTACAGGCCAGTCAGTCTGACGTCGATACCGGGTAAATTGGTGGAAACCATTATTAAGGAAAGAATTAGTAGGCACATAGATGAACAAAACCTATTGAGGCAGACTCAACATGGGTTCTGTAAGGGAAGATCTTGTCTCACTAACCTGTTAATGTTCTTTGAGGGGGTGAACAAACATGTGGACAAGGGGGATCCAATAGATATTGTTTACCTTGACTTCCAGAAAGCTTTTGATAAAGTTCCTCATCAAAGGCTCCTAAGCAAGCTCAAAAATCATGGGATAAAAGGACAAGTCCTTTTATGGATCAAAAACTGGCTAATTAATAGAAAACAGAGAGTGAGTATAAATGGGCAGTTCTCCCAGTGGAGGGGTGTAAGCAGTGGGGTACCACAGGGATCAGTACTTGGTCCACTGCTTTTTAACTTGTTCATTAATGATTTGGAGTTGGGAGTAAGCAGTGAAGTGGCTAAATTTGCGGATGATACGAAGTTGTTCAGGGTGGTGAAAACCAGTGAGGATTGTGAGGCACTCCAAAGGGATCTGTCGAGGATGGGCAAGTGGGCGTCAACATGGCAAATGGGGTTCAATGTGGCCAAGTGCAAGGTGATGCACATTGGAGCCAAAAATCCTAACTATAAATACACGTTGATGGGGTCTGAACTGGCAGAGACAGATCAAGAGAGAGATCTTGGAGTTGTAGTAGATAACTCACTGAAAATGTCGAGACAGTGTGTGACTGCAATAAAGAAGGCCAATGCTATGCTGGGGATTATTAGGAAGGGTATTGTAAACAGATCAGCCAATATCATAATGCCGCTATATAAATCAATGGTGCGACCTCATCTGGAATACTGTGTGCAATTCTGGTCACCACACCTTAAAAAGGATATTATAGCTTTGGAAAAAGTGCAGAAAAGAGCAACTCGAATGATAAAAGGGTTGGAACACTTTCCCTATGAGGAACGGTTAAGGCGCTTAGGGCTCTTTAGCTTGGAGAAACGACGACTGAGGGGTGACATGATTGAGGTTTATAAGATTATGCATGGGAAAGAGCAGGTAGAGAAAGAGGTACTTTTCTCCCTTTCTCACAATACAAGAACCCGTGGGCACTCCATGAAATTGCTGAGCGGTCGGGTTAGAACGGATCAAAGGAAGTACCTGCTTCACCCAAAGAGTGGTTAACACATGGAATTCACTGCCACAGGAAGTGGTGGCGGCTACAAGCATGGACGGCTTCAAAAGGGAATTAGATAAGCATATGGAGCAGAGGTCCATCAGTGGCTATTAGCCACAAGGTATAGATAGGGACTCTGGGGCAAGTGATGCTCTGTCATCTTGGTGCTTGGGGGGGGTCAACAGTGGGAGGGCTTCTAATGTCCTGGCCCCACTGGTGGACCTCCTGATGGCACTGGTATTTCTGGCCACTGTGGGATACAGAGTGTTGGACTGGATGGGCCTTTGGCCTGATCCAACACTGGCATCTCTTATGTTCTTATGTTCTCTTAGGAATGGGGGGACTAAATCCAGCCTGCTCCTCCCTGTACTGATAGTGGAATTTTCTTTAAGGCTCTGTGAATGCAGCTCAAACTGTTGGAACGCAAAGCGCAAGTGCATTCTCCATCCAGATGGATATACATGTGCAGAAACACCCTCAAATGGACTGGGGTGGCAGACAGTTCATGAGAGATGAAAGAAGTAAACTGTGCAACAAAGCAAAGATAGGCGTAAGAAATAAAAACAGTTACAATACTTTCAGTAGTCTCTTATTTTCAGTTATGATACAGAGAAAATATTGAAATATTAATAAAATCTGAATCCAAATCATTAATTTCATGTAAGATTTCCAAAGGTACTCAGAGGAATGAGTTGTTGAACGTAATTGCCCAAGAAGCCAGTAGATTTGTTCTCAGCGTGGCAACCTTGGAACATATCCAGCAGAACTGGATGATGGAACTGAAAATAATTTTCCTTGGACTGTGTTGTTTTTAAAAGCATAGCCACAGAATGACTTCATGATTTTCGACCTTTGGAAATTCCCTTTCTTGTCTGCTTGCAACTCCTGCTTTGGTGTTGCTATCTGCCCTGTGGTAACACATGAGTTGTGAAACATTTGATCAGTTTAACTTTGTATTCCACACTTGGCCTATTACTGGATAGTGACACAATGTCTGCCCTCTATAACATTAATTCTCTACAAAATGGCAAATCTTAGATAAACGGTTGCTCTGCCCCATAGCAAGCTACTATTTAGCTATATGTTGACGGAGGCCACAAAACATGCATAGCATACCAAATCCACTGAAAAATCTGTGGAAGTTATCATGAAGTTGTCGAAGTCTGCAGTATGTCAAATGGGTGAAGAATATGGTCCACTTTTTCTGTCATCTATGTATACGTAAGCACCATATGTATTTTTTATTAACTGTAGAACATAGTAGCCATAAATAACAGTGATTGCTTGTTTGGAGGGTTTTACGCTGTGATCCTGGTTTGTTTCCCCCCTTTTTTTGTAGTAAAGTTGAAAAGAATTTGTCCTGTTCACTATGTTTTTTCAGTCCCAGTGGTTCCAGATCCACTACCTGTTGGGAACTGCTTGCCCCGTATTCTTGATTTCTGTGTAGCTGACAACTTTTGGTTCAGCTCTGTCAACCCACACTCTTCAGGATACCACTTTTAAGAATAAATGACGCATATCCTGGAAGAAGAGAGGGAAGGCAGCATGGTACAGCCTTATCTCCACAGATTTTGGCTGCTAAGCAGGGTCAGTACTTGGAAGGGAGACCACCAAGGAAGACACTGCAGAGGAAAGCAATGGTAAACCCCCTCTGCTTCTCACTTGCCATGAAAGCCCCTTGTTGGGGTCACAATAAGTTGGCTGCGACTTGATTGCGCTTTAAACACACACACACCATCTTGGAAGAAAAGATATTCCATGAAAATGATAGACTAACATGGCAAAGGTAAAGCTCTCCAGAAGAACAATTAGATTTTTTTAAAAAAGATTATCAAATAATTTTTAAATAATAGGTGTCCTTCTTCAGGCCCTGCCATTTTGGAGGTGGCCTGTGGCTCAGTGGCAGAGCTTCTGTTTGGCATGCAGAAGGTCCCAGGTTCAAACTCTGTCACCTCCAGTTAAAAAGAATAGGCAATATGAAAGACCTCTACCTGAAACCCTGGAGATCCACTGCCAGTCACAGTAGTCAGTACAGCTAGATCAGTGGTCTGTGTCTGTCTCAGTATAACATAGCTTCATGGGTGACTATACTGCCAGCATCACATTGAAACACACAGGATAGATTATCGCTGTATATCTCCAGGAACAAGAACCCATCCTCATGTGTTTTATCTTCCAGTAAGTTAGCTGCAAACAAGATGAGCTTGATAAGCATCTTTGAATTTGTTTCTTGGTCATATGCTCTACAAAACAAATTCAACAGTGATGAAGCTGAAGGTCAAAGATTTCCTGCAAGTACTTCATAAATGAGCCCTTGGATACAGCAAGTATATTGCTTGAAGAACCATTGTATTGCGCCAGGGCCACAGACCAGATCACACTGCCTAGAGCAGTGTTTCCCAACCTGTAGGCTGGGACCCAACAGTGAGTCAGGAAGCATCTGAAAGTGGGTTGCAGGTCAGCTCTCCCTAATGGTGGCCCCTGCCCTTTGCATCCTCTTTCTTTCCTCCTTACCAGCTTCTCACATTCTCATCTCCCCCTTCCTCTTTGTGCCAACAACAAAGGCAAAAAAGCCATCAGGTTGTAGCTGAAAGAAGGGGGGAAGTCTTGGAGAGGACGTGGGGGCTGTTCAGCATGCCATGAAAAAAAGAGGAGAGAAGGAGGCATGCGTGTGCATGGGCTCTGCTGGTGCTGTTCCTTGAGCAGCACAACCTCTTGCCCAACCCCTGAAGTGCCTCACTGCTGTCTTACCTGCTGTGGGAGACGTACTGCACCAAGCCCCTTCTCAACACCACCCACCATCTGTGCATATCTCTTCAACCCAACATCCTCTGAGTGCACATCCTCAAATTCCTGCTCTGGCCCAGCTGGCAAGGAGGCGGAGATGAACTCCCACTTGCTTCAGGTTTATAGTTGGGGGCACCTTTTGTGTGATGTTTGTTGGTTTCTAAAAAGCACCTGGCTAGGCACTGTAGATAATGGAATGCTGGAATAGGTGTGTGCCAAGGTCACAATATGCCTATGGCTTCAAAAAACCTTGGGTTAGTCCTGCATAGGTCACCATACAAAGTAATTTTGGACTTGTGGTACCAAAAATGTGGGGAACCACTGGCCTAGAGTACTTTTACTTCAAGAAACAAGAGTACTTTTACCTCATGCTTAAAGCAACCTTCCTGGCCACGGAGGCCACAGCCTTTGTGGTAATGTTGAAAAGGCCCTTCCTATCCAACGATGGCAGTTTCTGCTTTGGTAGTTGTTCTAAATGAACTGATAGGCTCACATGGGAAAGTAACAATGTCCTGGTCTTTATAATTTCCCAAACAGGAGAAGATCACTTGCCCCCCCACCACCTGATGATACCCTAAGCGGGTATGGGATAGGTAGGCTAAATCGATTTTAGATTAAATGATAAAGAGACTAATAAAAATAACCATTGTCTAGTAGGTTAGTGATTACTTGGTAATCTTGCACCAGTTTATTTGGGGCTCAATCATATTTCTGGCTGTTAGCGCAATGGATAAATGGTAGAATTATATCATTATTTTAGTGACTCTCCCATATATAGGAATGTGCATAGCATTTTTAGCAAGGCTTTCTGAAAACAGTAAAGATGGTAGACTTCAAGAATGAAAGTAACTTCCTCTGCTTTTGAACGTACAGATACGGCTGAAACTGACTGAATGGACAGGAGTTCCTTACATGTAATCTACAGTCAGGCTGTTGAATTTGTTTTAAACAAGTGGAGAAATTTTCTCTGAACAATCTATCAGCCCCATTCCCTGTTCTGTTCTTTCACTTGCGGAGCTGTCCACCATTCTTCTGTGCCGGGTTAGTTGGATTACCTGTAGAGGTAGAAATATTTACACACACACACTTTGGCTCCCACATATATGAACATCAAGCAAGCCAATATGTTTCCTCCAAAAAAAGGAAATGCTATGTCAGGTCACATCAAGTATTAGAATTTTACATTGTCTTGGCAAGACAATAACATTTTAAATGATGCTTGATCCCCCCACAATGGACAGAATGGATAGTTTTTGAAGGTATTTTGATGTGTTAATAATTTTGGTCACACAGGTGTTAGTTAACAGGCATGTGCCAGGTCCCCGGGTTATCAAACTCGCTACGACCAGGAACAGGGTGTTCTCGGTGGCGGCTCCTATCTGGTGGAACGAGCTCCCAGAGGAGATCAGGGCTCTGCGGGACCTAGCACAGTTCCGCAGAGCCTGAAAGACGGAGCTCTTCCACCAGGCGTTCGAATAGGAGCCGCCATCACTATGGTACCATCTACGCCCCAAGCCTTGCGGACAGGGTCACCAAGATGTGGGCACTTCGGAAAGAGAGTGAGACTTTTAGGAGATCGCCATCTTGTTCTTAGGAGGTGAATACCAGATACTGCTTTGAATGTATGTTGTTTTAATATTTGATGTTATTTAATATTTTTAATGTTTTTATTGTTGTATTATACCGGCGATATGCCGTGTAAGCCGCCCTGAGCCTACGGGGAGGGCGGGATAAAAATCTAAATAATAAATAATAAATAAATTAATAAATTAATTAATTAAAGAAATGTGTGAATCTGACACTTCAGATGTTGATTCTCATTCAGCCATCAGTCCTACACAAGCTGAGCTTCACACAAACATATATAAATCGTTCATGCATAATGTATCGCTTATGTCACGTTTTGTCATCTTGTCATAATAATCTAAAAAGTAACTAGGTAGCCAAAGTATTGTTTTGGAAAATCAGTTGGAGGGAAAAAAGCTTCAGGAGGCCTGAAAAGAACCAGAAATGTAGTCCAGAAGCTAAGCTAGCAGCTGACAATTCTCAAATTGCAAATGAAGCCAGCTGCAGTTAAAACAAACAAATTTACAAATATGTTCATCAGCACAGACGTTTTGTCTAATATTCAGATCACAAGTCAAATTTTTTAGGGAGCTGTTCTGGACAGCACTTGAATGTCACCCAGCACTAGCCAAGAAGCTTTCTTTGCCAGCCAGAAATGTAGCATCTGGATTGGGAGAAGAGTCCTAATTTATGTGGCAACAACTTGCCTGCAGCAATTGCAGCCCTTCACGAACGGAAAATGTACTCAGGTGTTCCTTCTGAACAGAAAAACTATCGTGCATTTTCCCATGTATTTGAACTGTTAACTGAAGTGAACAGTAAGAAATAAAGGAATTGAGGGGAAGCAGCCTTTTTTTTGCCAGTGCAATAACTCATGGAATGGGCCATTTGGCACTTATTTGTGTGTGCATGCCCGTGCATTCAGGATGCCTGTGCATTCAGGATGTTTAAGAATCACAGGCCAGGTTTGTTTTATTGGGCATACATAAAGTATTGTGGATGTGCCAATGTGGTGCTTTCCAAGCCTTTGTCCCTGGTCTCTCATTTTTCTTTATAACATGCTTGAAGCCATTTCTGCATTTTAATGAAACAATTGTACTTTGTATTTGTTGACTCATTTTGCATTTTTTATTTTTGTGTGTGTGTGTGGGGGGGATCATGGCTGAGTTCTGAAAAATATTTTAAGTAAGACAGAGCCAGTGTGTTGCAGTGGTTAAGAGTATCAGACTAGGATGTGGGATACCCATGTTCGAATCCCCACTCGTGCCATGGAAGCTCACTGGGTGACTTTGAGCCAATAACACTCTCTGAGCCTAGCTTACCTCACAGTGTTGTTGTGAGGATCAAATGGAGGAGAGGAGAACGATGTAAGTCTCTTTGGGTACCCATTGGGAAGAAAGGCAGGGTATAAATGAGAACAATGGAGGGGATAGAGGCAACCTGTTTGGGGGCCCATAGAATTGGACCCCTTGGTCCAATGTTCTTCAAACTTGGTTGGTATCTTGGGGAGAGGCTCCAGCAGCTACCCTGCATGTTTGGAGCCTCTACCACAAACCCCCTCCCCTCCAGCCCCCAGAATATACCCTATGTTTTCGCCATTGACTTCAATGGCCCATAGGATATAATGGGGCCGAAATTGACATTCGGCTGGCCCTTTTTCAGGCATTTTAGCACGGAGCCTGAAAAAGGAAGGGACGGCAGCGGCTCTGCAGGCCGTTTTTCAGGTTCGGAGCCTGAATAAGGCGGGGAGGGCAGCTCAGTAGTCCCCCCCCCGTGGTGGTTGCAGCTGCTGCCGAAAGCGGCAGCAGTGGGGGCCATAACTTTTAAAAGAGCCCCTCCCGAGAGCTGGGGGAGCCAGAATGACCTCACGCAAGAGGTGGAATTTGCCCCTACGAGTCCAAGGCCACCACCCCGGGGCTCAGGGAGGCAAGGGAACTTTCGCCCCGCTCCTCCCCCCTGCGCGGGTGTCGCAGCTGCCGCCGAGAACAGCGACGGCGGCCATAACTTTTTAAAGATCCCTTCCCGAGAGCTGGGGGAGCCAGAATGACCTCTGGCATGTGATTCCACACGAGAAGTGTGTGATTCCACGTGAGTGGTGGAATTTGCCCCTACGAGTCCAAGGCCACCACCCTGGGGCTCAGGGAGGCAGGAGAACGTTTCGCCCCGCCCCACGGGCGTTGCAGCTGCTGCCGAGAACAGCAGCAGCGGCCATAAGTTTTTAAAGAACCCCTAAGGAGAGCTGGGAGAGCCAGAATGACCTCTCGTGTGTGATGTCCGAGCAGCATCACACGCGAGAGGTGGAATTTGCCCCTACGAGTCCAATGCCACCACCCCAGGGCTCAGGGAGGTAGGGGAACGTTTCGCCCCACCCCCGTGGGCGTCGCAGCTGCCACCGAGAACCAAGGCCTGATCAGTGTTACTTTTACTTTTAGTATTCCCTGGATGGACCAATCCAAGCAAATTTTCGGACATGTAGAAATACAAGTTTAATTTGTCTGTTTGGGGATTACTCCCAGAAAAGATTTTTAAATGTTCTTAGGATTTCACTACCAATGAGTAGTACAAAAGAAGGGTGATCTTGTAAATATCTATTCTAAGAAAGATCATAAAGACTTTGATGTAACAGTAAAACTTGGATCCAAACTGATATATATCTTGGAGACCAAAATATATCAAGACTTCCAGAAAATGAAGGGGAATTTATTCCTCTGGTGTTCATGTAACTGGTTACAGTATTGTCAGGCTGTGTGAAACTGGGAGAAAAAGCAACTTGTCCTAACCTTTCTGTACTAGGGTTGCCAGGTCTTGATTGGAAAATACCTGGAGACTTTGGGAGTGGATCCAGAAGAGGGTGGGGCTTGGAGAGGGGAGGGGCCTCAGCATGGTACCATGCCATAGAGTCCACCTTTCAAAGCAGCCATTTTCTCTAGGGGAGCTGATCTCTGTCAGCTGGAGATCAGTTGTAAAAGTGGGAGCTCTAGGCCCCACTGGGAGGCTGGCAACCGTATTCTGTATTCACATTTATGTTTGGAATATAATAACACTTCAGTTTTAATTTGTGGAGGGCTTTGAAGTTCACGGTGGAAATTGGGTGGAATCCAGCCAGCATTTCTATTTCTATTTATTTATATATTCAATTTGTATCCCGCCCTCGCCATGAGCAGGCTGGTGGGAAAAGGAAAGGTCCCAGAGAGGGTATGCTGGGGATCACGGGACCTGAGTGTACAAAAGCCATGTCAGAGAGGTGCTCCAATAAGGGGGATAATTGGGCAAGACAGAGCATAGAAGCTAGTTAGATCCCACCCATTAGAAAACAAAAAATTGTTATAACTGTACATGAAGCTACAGAAAACTTCTATAAATAATCAAAGTATTCCCCCCCCAAAAAAACAAACACCCCAGAATTAAAATGGAATGGAAAAACATCTAATAATTTTGGAGTGAGGGGTGGGAAAACAAAATAGTAAACCATTAAAATCATAAGCAAGATGAAACTGAGGAGGGAAGAAGATGATGCTGAATACCTGCTATGTTTCTAAAGCCTAATGTAGTGATTCCAAGCACAGAACCTGTGGGCATCATGGTGTCTCCTAATGTATTTCCTGATGCCCACTTGTTTCTTCTCCAAAGCAAAGGGCAAATCTTCCCTTTCCACCACCTCACTGGAGCTGGAAGTGCTTCAGGAGACCACTAGCATGCATCACCTTTGGTTTGCAGGATGCACCAGTTATGACACCAGTTATGACCCCATCAAAAGACACTTGGCTTGGAACCTCCTAGCATTTTGTAAACGCCTCCTCGATTTGTGTTTAGTCCTGTTTCTTATGGCAGCTATTTTGTGATGACACCTACTTAGAGATGTGAGGGCCCAAGGGGGAAATGGGGACAATTCAGGAGGGAAAACCACTCCCCCCCTTTCCCCCAAGGCCTCCTGGTAGAAAAAGTTTCTGATGGAACACTGACTGAAAAGAAACTCCAAATAAACATTTTTTCCCCTTTAGAATGAGCATAATGCTTCTTAAGGCAAGGTCTTTCACAACTAAAATGTACAGCATGAAAAAGTCTGAGGACTTCCTCAGTTTTTGCAATGGAAAAGTACATAATTTGGGTTACTACTGAAAAACCATATGCTCTTACACTATGGACATATATTTATTTACAAGATTTATGCCTCACCAAGAAGGCTAACAGATTGAAAGTATGCACAAAAATCAGTCTTCAAAAGCATTACAACCAAACAAAAACAAATCATTAAAACAAAGTCAAGGTAAAATAGACATATACAAACATAAAAACAACATAAACATTAAAAAAAAATGACCAGGAAGGAAGGATCACTGAGGGAACCCCAGACAAAACAAAGAAGTCTTCTCCTGCTGGCAGAAGACAGCAAAAGAAGGGAACAGTCTCGTTTCCCTGGTGACGTAATTCCAGAGTTTGGGTGCCACAGCCCAGAAGGCCGTCTCCCCAGTTGCTATCTGCCTAATGCTCAAAGGTGGGGATACCCAGAGCAGGGCCTCAGAAGGAGAACGTAGGGATCAGGTAGGATTGTAAGGGAGGATGTGGTCCTTCAGGTATCTCGATCCCGAGCCATACAGGGCTTTAAAGGTCCATAACAGCACCTTGCATTGTGCCCAGAAAAAAATTGGGAGCCCATGTAGATGGGCCAAGAGTGGAGTAATATGATCCCAATGGCCCACTCCAGTCACTAAATCCTGGCTGCAGCACTCTGCACCAACTGAGATTTCTGAATAATTTTCAAGGGCAGCCCCCCCCCCCACAATGCACTGCACCAATTTAACCTACATGTAGCCAGGACATGCACCACTGTAGCCAGAGCTTTTCTGCCCAGGAAAGGCCACAGCTGCCACCTGCTTTTCCAGGACTAGGCCTCACCAGGTAGGACTGGAACAACCACAGAACAGCACCTCCCAATCTCAGCCCTGAAAGGCGGTCCAAAAAAATACCATGACCAATGGTACTGAAAGCCACTGTGCAATATTGGCTCCCAATGTCTAAGTCATGATTATGTGCACATTTCCTTGGGAGTAAGCTCTATTGAACTCTTTTGATTTGTGCATACCGGCAGGCTGGTCATATACTTTATTTTTAAACTGTGGTACTTCATATTCCAGATGTTTATTTTTTGATGTTCCTTTAAAAAAATCTGATTATTACACTCAGTACATTACAGAAAACGTTGAGTGTTCCATGTGCAAATTTTAACATGAGCTGATAACAGCTCCATTTTGCCATATAGATTAGTTTATTCTTTTTCCACCTCTATATGTAAAAACAAAATCCTCCAAAATCAGTGCTTGAAGCCTCAGAGCCTGCTGGCATGAGTGAGCTGCTCTGTGACAGCTCCTACAATCAGCACAGTCTCTAAATGAGTAATATTCACTGCGCCTAGCAGCTAATGTCATGGTGATGGCACATGACATTATATTATGATGCAAATACAGAGTGATCCAAATAGCCCATAATATATCAAGCCTGTAATGTATGTAAAAGCGATCCCAGTAGCACACGATATAAATAAATTTGTTATGACCGAAATGATATACAATTTAAATGTCACATCCATTCCTGAAAAATTGAGGCTAGGAGACTGCGACCTTTTGCATGGTGCCCCCGTCATCCCTAGGCATAACACATCTTTATGAATTTATTGCTACCTTGCATTACAGTGCATTTCCTGAGAAAAAGGAACAAGTAACCCATGATCTAAATTTCTGTTTTCTAATAACGTTACAAAAATACTGCAGTATCAATATTTTATTGCCAGGCCATTGTGACAGCAATCCTAATGCAACTTCCTCTGAAATAGCATTCAGATCTATGCGATTACTCTGATGAATCAATGTGTGGATTGAGAATCTTTAAAATTGCAAATGCAGTTTATTAGCATGATGGATGGAGCCTAATCAAGGGAGATAGAGCCACAGAACAACAAGATATATACTGAAAGCCAAATCATTTATGGGCTAGTGTTCACTGTGTCCGCTGCTATGGTTGTGGGGAAGCAGATAGCCCTCAGTAGTAACAAGAGCTTCAGGGAAATTGACAGAAGAGTGTGGGAGAGCCAGTTTGGTGTAGTGGTTAAGTGTGCGGACTCTAATCTGGGAGAACCGGGTTTGATTCCCCACTCCTCCACTTGCACCTGCTGATGTGACCTTGGGTCAGTCGCAAGCTCTGGCACAGCTGTCCTTGAAAAAGAGCCGTTTGTGTCAGAGTTCTCTCAGCCCCACCCACCTCACAGGGTGTCTGTTGTGGGGAGGGGAAGGGAAAGGAGTTTGTAAGCCGCTCTGAGACACCTTTGGGTAGTGAAGGGCGGGGTATAAATCCAATCTCTTCTCTTCTCTTCTTCTATAGGTGCCACTTCATTCCTTGTGTCAGGTAGAATAATTTTAGATGTTCCTGACACTATCTGAGCCATATTTTCTATCATAGCTGTGGTTTCGACCCTGTGACTCTGTTGTGTTATTGGTGGAGCTTTCCTTCAGCTGAAGAGCCTATTGCATCACGACAAAGCGCTGCCATTAGTGGAACAGAGCCCTAAGATCCAGCCCTAAGCTCTCAGGTACACAACACTCCAACCAGGGTGGTGCGAAAGGGACCAAATGAGCAATCTGGAAAAGGATGCAAAATAAACCTCCCAAGGTCATGTAACATTTGTGCTTATATTAAAATGATATTATGTAATGTTTTCTTTTCACATTGGCATTAGATAGGTTTCTATGATGGTGAGTGAAAATCTTGACAGGTGTATCTGGGAGGGCTAACATGCACCAGGCCTGGCAGTTTCTCACCACAAGGTAATCAAGGCTGAGTGCAGACATCCCTGTGAACTGACAAGGCTTGTTGCACAGTGAACTCTGCTACCCTTCATCATGACTCTAGTAAGGAAAGACATGTCAAGTCATCAATAGCCTCTTCTGGTTGTGTCACTCCCAGTACTTTAACCAGGCTTTTTTGCCCCAGTTGCTCAAAGACCCACATGTCAATCTAAACACACTTTTGTTTGCACTTATTTTTTTTTAAAAAAAACCCTCAGTTCTGCAGGAGTATACCGGATACCATGCAGTTGTGGACAGGTTTACATCGGGACCACACAGTGTAGCATTCAGCCAAGAATAAAAGAACATGAAAGACGCTGCAGACGTGGCCAACCTGAAAAATCAGCAGTGGCTGAACATAGCCTAACTCAAACAGGACACAGTATTTTGTTCCAAGACATTGAATGGCTGGATAACACATCCAATTACCATGTCAGATTACACAGGGGGACCATTGAAATTCATAAACATAAACATAATTTCAACAGGAAAGAAGAGAGTTTAAAAATAAACAGGGCATGGTTTCCTGTCCTGAAAAACACAAAAGGCTCTACATCTGACAATAGCACTACAGATAAGATTAGAATTTCAACAGCCAATCCACATGCAAAAGAACCTCCTCAGGAAACAGGAAAGCTCCTCCATTAGCATGTTCAAAGCCTAGGGAACTCCAACAAGATAATTACTCAGCCCTACCCCACCTTCGGAGCTGCAGTGGCTCAAGTGGTTAAGACGCTGAACTGCAGGCTGTGGAAGGTCGGTAGTTCAGCAGTTCGAGACCCGAGTTGCTGCATGACGGAGTGAGCTCCCGTCTCTAGTTCCAGCTCCTGCCAACCCAGTAGTTCGAAAGCAAGAAATTGCAAGTAGATAAATAGGTACCACTTCAGTGGGAAGGTAACAGCGTTCCGTGCGCCTTGGTGTTTAGGCATGCTGGCCACATGACCATGGAAATGTCTTCGGACAGCGCTGGCTCTTCGGCTTTGAAACAGAGATGAGCACCGCAACCCTAGAGTCGGACTCGACTGGCTTTCGAGCAAGGGAACCTTTACCTTTACCCCACCTTCTGGAGTAGATATAAATTACCTGCCTACCATTTTTCTTCTCACCTTGACACAGAGAGTACTCCATCTTTCTGTGTTATACCTCTGAGGATGTCAGTCACAACTACTGGCGAAACATCAGATCCTACAATGCTAAGACCACGGCCATACAACCTGGAAAATCTACAACAGCTAATTTTTAAAATATTGAGTTCTGGCAAGGTGGCAGGTGGAAGTTCCCTGGTAGAAAGGTGGGTGACTGTTCTGTTGGCTGAATTTGGTCGGGGATGCCAACAGCCAGAAGAGGATGGCTGATCCATGCATTGGCCGTTAGAGGAGAAGAGATACTGCTGGGATTAAGAGGAAATGGGGCGGTGGCCCAGAAACCTGAAGGGGGGGGCAGGGGTAGTTATTAGGAAGATAACTGCAACTAGTCATTCAGAGGAGTTGGGAGGACCCAGGATTAAGAGGTTTGCAAGGCCAATGGCCTGGAGTGTGGAAACTTCAAGGGCCCAAGGAGGGATGCAGGGGTTTGCAGTGATGTAACTCGGACTGGGAACCTGCTACAATGTAATCTGTGACCAGACTGAAAAATAAAAGTACTGCCATTGTTCTTAGATCTTGGTCCAGTGTTTCGATTTGGGGGGAAGGCAAGATGGAACAACACCCAGTGACCATTTTGTTGCGAGCCTCCACCTACCTGCTACCAGTGCAGGCTCACATCACTGTTTTTTGCATGAACTAATAACTAGTACGAGGGGCATTGGATCTGTGATGCATGCCCTCAGTCCTGACCATCCCCCTTTCCCCATCATGCCTGTGCAAAAGCAAAGACATGATGTCACAGGTCCCCCCCCCCATCGTGACCACTCCCTTCTGTCCGCTTTCCTTTTCTCACATAGTGTAACAGCACAGCTCACAAGGGAAAGGGGGGGGTCCTTTTAAAGGCCTGGGGATGGGGCGGGGGAGGGGGAGCTCATCAGCAAGTCTCCAAGCAGCATTCCAAAAGCGGAGCTTACTGAGGCCCCCTTCCTTAGGGGCTGTGGAAGAAATGTCTACACAACAGACACTTCCCTGTAGCCTCTAAGATTCCCATTTAACCTAGAGAAAGCCAGCGTCCCTGCCCTTTGGATTAAAGAGAAAAGCCCTGGGAATGCCATGAGTCATGCTTGAAATCAGCACATCACGATATGGCCATGCTCTTTTACTGCAGGCACTTCCTGCCTTCCATGTGGGTAATGATCCCCATGTGGGAAGCAGCCAGAATCATATAAATCTTGAAGGCTCCTGCTGTTTGTAGTGCTGCTGCCAGCAGGGGTTTTTTTGTTGGGGGGGGGGGGCGGGTGCTATAGTTTGAGATAGCTCACTGTAAATTAGCAAGCTGTAGGAGCAGTGTGCCTGAACGAGGACTTCTGTCTCAGCACAGCTAAAAATACACACCCATTTTTTATTCACCCCACATTTTAGCGGTCATCCCACAGGAGTAGTGCCAAAAATAATTCTTGTTTTAGAACGTCAACTCATTTATCTATTACATGTGTCTCTTGCAAAGACCGAATGGCCAAAGTGATGGTGGTCCTCTGTGATCTTCTGAGTAGCAAAATATGCAGCAATCCTCCTGTGATCTGCTATTGGTAACCTTTCTAACCTTAAAGCTCTGCCTTCTGGGAACTATACATCTTATTCACATCCCAATATAATACAGTGTACAACTAGGGATGCCAGCTTCCAGGTGAGACCTGGGGATCCCCCAGAATTACAGCTCATCTCCAGACTACAGAGGTCAATTCCCCTAGAGAAAATGGATGCTTTGGAAGGTGGAATCTATGGCAATGAAACCCCACTGAGGTCCCTGCCCTCCCCAGGCTCCATCCCCAAATCTCTAGGAGTTTCCCAACCTGGAGCTGGCAACCCTACCCTCCCATCCCCTGCCAGTGGTCATGGGGGATCTGGGAACCCTATACAATCCCGACCCACCAGATTGGGATTACTGAATATAGATATTATGGATATATTCCGTCAGCTTCACACATTTTCTGCAACAGTTTTGAGGAATAAAATAAATTGTGTTAATTAGAGAAGCCACATATGTACCTGTAACATAGATAATCTGGTATTTGTTCATCTTGGATAACTATGAAACCATCACAAAGCAATTTCTTGTTGATTTTATCATAATTCATTTATTTCTACTGTGCTAATAGAAAATCTCAGAGACTATTGGAGGGTATTTTTAGGTTGGCTCCTAGTCTATCTAGCTGTAATTTGTAAACTAGGATACAGTTTTAGCTTTTATATTCTCTCTCTCGTCTTTCTAAATGGTCAGACTACATTACAAACAAGGTAAAAAATATGCTTTCCCCACCATTTAAACTAGTCAGAATGCATTGTTAAAACAGGGGACAACCCAGCAACAGGGGCCTCAGATCCAGTGGAAACAGAAATTATGAAAAGCGAGAGGAAGTCAGTGTTTTTGTTTACTTTGTGGGTCATTGACAGCTTTAGAAATCAAAAACCTGTACTATTATTTCTACCTGGAGGCTGTTTGGAATGCTATGTTTGATATGTTATGGATTATTAGGAAAGGGATTGAGAATAAAACAGTTGATATTGTAATGCCCCTGTATAGATTGATAATGCAGCCTCATTTGGAATACTGTGTACAGTTCTGGTCCCCGTATCTCAAAAAGGACATTGCAGAGCTGGAAAAAGTGCAGAGGATGGCAACTGAGATGATAAGGGGGGTGGAGCACCTTGCCTATGAGGAAAGTCTGAAGAGTCTGGGACATTCCAGTTTAGAAAAGAGACAACTAAGGGGGGGACATGGTAGAGATTTATAAAAGTATACATGGGATGGAGAGAGTTGACAAAGAGACATTTTCTCCTTCTCCCAAAGTACTAGAATTCAAGGGCATCCAATGAAACTGATGGGCAGTAGGTTCAGGACTGACAAAAGGAAATGCTACTTCACACAGAGAGTGATTAAAATGTTGAATTCCCTGCCAGAGGATGTAGTGATGGCCATAGGAAAAAACAGCTTGAAAGGGGGATTAGATAGATTCATGAAGGATAAGTCTATCAATGGCTACTTGCCATGGTGCCTGAGGGGAACCTATACATTCAGAGGCACTAAACCTCTGAATCCCAGAGCCAGGAGGGAACATCAGGGAATGGCCTCAGTCTCTATGCCCTGTTGTTGGCTCTCCAGAAGAACTGTGTGAGACAGGATGCTGGACTAGATGGACCACTGGTCAGTTCCAGCAGGGCTCTTCTTACATTCTTATGTATGGTAATCTGCTGAAAATAATGCAAGATTTGAGTCCAGTAATACCTTCAAGACGAGCAAGATTTCCAGGGTATAAGGTTTTGTGCATCAGAGTTCCCTTCATGAGATACATGCAGTTGAAGAAATGGTAGACTCAGCCACAGGATCCTGATGGTGAAAAGTGAGGACCTCATCAGGAGAGGGCTCATGGAGGGCTACAGAATGGGTTGCTTCCACATGGTGATTCCCCCCTCCCACATGAGTTTACACACGCTAAATAATCCACTTTCAATCCACTTTCAGTGCACTTTCCAACTGGATTTGTACTGTGTGAACTAGCAAAATCCAGTTGGAAAGTGCACTGAAAGTGAACTGAAAGTGGATTATTTAGTGTGTGTGACTGCAGCCCTAGACTGATCATTCTGGGGGACTTCAACACTCATGGCAAGAATAGCTCACTGGGACTAACTCAGGATTTTATGGTTTCTTTGAACAGTTTGGGTCTCTCTCAAATTGTAACTGTCCCAACACATGGACTTAAATCTTTTGCACTGAGCCTTTGAGAAAGGGTTTGGTTTTAGGGCTGGAGACTTGCCCTGAACCATGGGCTCACCATCAAGGTGAAGGCAGCTCCAACACGCTGTGGGAGAGTGTGCCCAGCTAAAATGGTCTGCTCAAAGAGGCTCGTGAATCCTACTGGAGTCCAGAATGCCCTGGTGGGATCCTGTGATTCCAAACATGTGCTCTGTTGAGGCTGCAGTGGAAGCATGGAACATGAAGCTCCTTAAAGGTATAGACAAGGTACCCCCTCAGTATGACCTGTCTGCCTTTGAGATGAAAACCAGCACCCTGGTTTTCCAAATTGCTGGGTGATCTGAAAAGGGTTGGGAAACATCTAGAACAGTGCTGGAAGAGAACTCTTCTAGAATCTGAAAGATCATGCTATAGAGCTCATTGTAAGGTGTATGAAGTGACGGTGATGGCAGCAAAGAAATGGTACTTCTCTGCTGCTATGACATCAGCTGGTTCACAACCATCCCAGTTGTTCAAGCTAGCTCAGCATTTACTGATGCCTAAATCAGTGTCTTTAGTGTCCCAAGAACAGACAATTAACTGTGATACTTTTGCCATGTTTTTTGCTCTTAAAATACTGAGAATATGCTCTGATCTGGATGTCAATTATAACCCAGGTATACTAGAAGAAAGCCCTAATACACTGCCTCATCTATTCATGGACCATTTTGACCCAGTTTCTGTAATGGATGTTGACAAGATTCTGGGATCTGTGAAGACCACTACTTGTACTCTGGATCCTTGCCCATCCTGGCTGCTAAAATCATGTAAGGACAACATCAACAATTTAGCATTTTATTGACATTATGATCACAATCCAGTTCTATCAAATCAATGTGACTTTGTCTTCCATTAACTTCAGCGCAATCACATTTTAAAATCTGGATAGTGTCAACACTCTGGAATCTGGAACAGAATAATGAGGTCACTGATACAGTATTTCTTAGAAAAAAGTTGAAACTACTGGGATACTTTAAAAAGTCAAAATGCTATGAGCATATAAAACAATTTAAACAATTGACTATTATAATTCTCAGTACTCTAAAATGCTGCAATATTTGCATGACCTACATTTAAAAAAAACCAGCTCTGAATGTATAGGCATGCTGTTAAGATAGTTGTCATAATCTGTTTAAAACAATTTAACCGCCATATTTAGGATCTGAAATGTGGTGAACATCTTTTTCCTTTTTTTTTTTAAACCTGAATTATAATCAACGTCTGGAAAGACAAGCTTTGCAGTACTGTTTTTGAAAGAAGCGTGCTATTGTAATGTGACCTTGCCTGTCTATTGGTCTGCACCACAAATAGACACAGACCCTGGAAAAAAAGACAGCAGGTGCAAGTTAATTAAATAAAAGAGCCATGCTGCTTCATGCTGAAAGGCGCATGCACCCTGCCTACCTCCCCCTGTGACATTCACACTTCCTCATGAAATGTTACGGCCTTTCTTAAATGGAGGATGTTATATCTGTGGCAAAGAGGGGGAGGGGAGGGAAGAGGGATGTCTTGCTTGGGCCGAAGCCAAAGGGCACTCACTGAGCCAGCCAGGCTAGTAGCTCTTCAGGACACGCGTGTCGACCGAATGAGAAACTGCAGGCACCCTGTATTGCTGGTCTTCTGTGAAAATCCTTATTGATTTTCCAAGTTACAAATATAAAACAAGGAATACATCTTCATTTAAAGAGTGTCTAAATAAATAATGTTTACGCAAGAAAGAAAAAGAGAGACTTACTCAATCAACCACGTCCTAAACTCAGTATCATTTGGCCTGCATGTGAGGATAAAAATGTTCGTATCTTCCCGCCATCTCTTTGCATCATCATCTGTGTTACCATTCAGACGCTGCAGGTCCCAACTATAGGTTACATGCAAATGTGCATAACTGAACCCCAGCCGCTCATTTTTTCCAGGAGAAGCTGATTCAGTGATTCCACAGGCTTGTAAAACTTGATAAATGAGATAATGCAGTGAGATGGAAACATTTGCTGGGTCTAAAAGAAAGACTGGGGATTGATTTCCATGCGACAGCATTTGCAGGGTGAGGACCACGGACCTAACCTGTAAACAGTCACATGATGTGTGTATTCTCCAGTATTCCTGCTCACACTATTCCCACTTTGGACTGAGACAGAGGAGGCATACAGAAGTCATTCCAGCCTTCTCCCGCATGCTGTTACCCTCAACAAAAATGGTCAGCGGGGGGTATTAGATATGGGGTACAAAAGCCATGTAATACATTTATTAAAACCAACCAAAATAAACAGTGTGTGAGGAGAAGGCTAAAAGAAAAGGTGTTTCAGGCTGTGATAATAAGACCTCTTGTATGTATCCTGTGGAGGATGCCAGCTAGATTTAAATAAATAGTGGGACTGGGAGGAACTGTATCAAGCCACACTTTCTGGTAAGAAGAAAAGAGGGGACGGGGGAGAGAATGACAGCCTTCAATCGCTTTATCTCAAATTCATTTCCAGGACTCTTCATATAATGAGTACCATATTTTTCTTCTCTTCTCAGCTTCTTCAGGAAACTGCAGATTTCTTTTGGTATGAGAGAGACATTCGATTAACTACTGCCAGTGGAGGTTGCTGGCAACCCACAGGTACCTTAGCTGTTGTTGACGAGGCAGCATGTGAAATAATTTAAATCAGGGGACCCTTTGTAAGCAAGGTGCCTCTTCCCCATTCAGGAATGTTTCATGTTCCGGGGTTCCATGAGCTCCTTTCTATGAGTATTCTACTGCCAGATATGGATCAGAACCATTAGCACTTGTAGATATCTTCTTGCTTGCAAATGATAACTCCTACAGGGGAAAAACACCATAATTCTGTTTCAGTTATCATCTGCAGACTCATCTGGTTGTTTGGCTGCTTCCTCACTTCCCTTTGGAATCTCTCATGTGACTCTTATCATTTTCAAATGGCAAATAGTAGCCTACTACAGAAAGCTCTGGTCTGGCCGGGGAGCGGGGGGAGGGGGGCTAGCTAGTCTACAATTAAATTATGTTCACTGTTCTTCAGAGTATGATCCAAAAATGAAAAAGCAGAGGATGTGCTGGTGACAGTTAATGACGTTATGAAAATTACTATAAATATCATTTGAAATCACATCAAATATAATGTATCAAATGCATTAAAGCAGCAGATGCCTTCTAAGCCAGAAGGAGGAAGGGAATGACAGCCCTTTGGCTGTTTGATACCGTGAAATTACATTTGCATAACATAAAGTGAATGCTGCTTTCCAGAGCTTAATACTAAAATCTTCATATACAGTATCTGGGCAAGGGTGTCCTATGAACAGAATTCTCATCAGTGCTTTAGGGGGTTCTCTGTTTCCTTTTACTGGTTATTAATACTGGGTGGACAATTTGTAATGCCCTTATTTAACAATGCTGTTTATCATGTCCATGATATAGATGTTGATAGGATACAGGCCATATTTTCTCTGCTTATATATTATTTGTTTGTGGTGATGGAGTAAAGTCAGAAATTACGGCCTCTGATACCAGATTTCTGGAGTCTAATCCCCTCCAATATTAATTTTGGATTGGATCTAGAAGCCAAGTACCTCTCACAATCGGGGCCAAACCAAAATGGATTGATCTGGGACCTTTCTGATAGAGGTATTTTCCAACCGCACATCCAAGAATGCTAGTTAATATGAAAACTATATTACCCACTATTGCCAGTGTTTCTGTTGCAAATGTTTGTGGTAGCTGGATTCTGGCAAACAAAGGAACTACATTTCTCATGATTCCTAGTACTCCTGGTCTCTGAAGCACATAGTTATCACAGAACCTATAACTGCAGCATTTCCCTCCGCAACCTACCCCATCACTCAGGAAAGGGTGTTGAGGGATAGCAAAGAAAGTTAATAGCAAGGGGAAAGCCCAGGGAGGCTTTTAGGAGCCTAACAATCCATCTGCCCAATCAGTCTGCATAACCCCCATTGCATCAACTTTGGTTATGTATTTTCTACTATTATATGCTCCCTGTGTGTAACTCTGCCATACGATAAATAAATAAATAATAGGGGCTTAACGGGTGATCTACCTATTGGAATGGGTCTAATTTAAAATCACATTACTTTAGATCATTTGGTGTGGTGAACAGTCTGCAAAGTAATCTGGTTTAATCACACTAATGCCAAAATGGAGGAAGAGAGGGTCCATCCATTGCTGTCTGTATGAGCAACCCAATATATGTATTTATTGCAGGTGAGGATGCTATTACATAGTATGTTTCTAACTGTATTTTTAAAAACACCCGTACACAAATCAAATTGTTTAGATGTGTCCAGCACACTTAGATAATCTGGTTTGCACGACTGCATTGCTTTCTTGCAGGATTGGACCACTTTCTGACATCCACTCCCACCCTGCCATCTGTCTGCTGCCTCGTACACAGAAGTCATTTCGAGGGGTATCGCGGGGGATCGCAGTTCCCCCGGGTGAGGTATGGGGGCGGGGCACATGACGAAGCCCCACCCCCTGCTTCCGGCTGCCCCGCTTCCGGCCCTCATTCAGCCAGGAGGAGGCAGGAGAAGAGGGAGGGTAAGTTGCTTCCTCCCTGCCTCTCCCCACCCCTGCCTGCCTGGGGCCAGGGAGGGCCTTCGCGGGGCTTCCTTGCACTCCCGCCGACCTTGCATGTCCACTGCCGGGCCCCTCATGGGGCTCAGCGGTGGAGCTGCAAGGCCGGCGGTGGCGGCCGGGACCGTTGGGGGCGGGGTGTGTGGCCTTATGACACACTTCCGGTGATGTCAGGGGGTGTGACATATGCTAATGAGTTATGCTAATGAGTTCCCCTAGCTCTTTTTCTACGAAACGACCCCTGCTCGTACAATTCTTAAAGATACATAGTTGAGAAGAAAAGAGTTTTGGGTTTTTGAGTTGGGGACTTAGGTGTCTCTTTGTGCCTTCAATGTCCACCCATGAACCAAGCTCATCTTTTGACTGGAACTTGTAATCACTTCTCAAGCAGATGTTGCTGACTGCACAGGTGTGAAAAACATCTAGAAAAAAAGTATCTGGAATCTCCGAGAAAAGTACCTAGCAGTTGACTAGTAATTATCTTAAACTTATAAACATTTTCCTAGAACAGGGTGAATGAACCAAGGCAGTGTTTATGGGCTGAATCTAATTGTTCCATTCTACTTTGAGAAATCTCAGTGGAAGGAACAGATCTCTTTGAGCAAAGGATTACAGTCATAGAGCACTAGGATTGCCAGCCTCCAAGTGGGGCCTGGGGATCTCCTTCTTTTACAACTGATCTCCAGCTGACAGAGATCAGCTCCCCTGAAGAAAATGGTTGCTTTGAATGGTGGGCTCTATGGCATTGTACCATGCTGAGGCCCCTCCCTTTCCCAAACCCCGCACTCTCCTGGATCCACCCTCAAAGTGTCCAGGTATTTTCCAACCCAGACCTAGCAACCCTGTAGAGCACACCACTTGCCAAAGCCCCCTTGGTTTACTAGCTTACCTGATGTCTGTTTAGGAAGCTCTGGCCAATGTGGAGATGGAAGTAATGCCCTGCACACCAGCCAGTCTGCCCAGCAAACAGGTGTTCTCCCAGGCAGAGGACATTGCCAGTCCCCACTGCTTATGCCCGGGGCCTGGATTAGCGTAAAAATGGGTTTTCCTTAAGATCAGACTTCCAGTGCTGGGGTTCCCTGAAGTGCCCTTTGAATAAGAGCTAGTGAGAACGAGATGCCCACTGCAGTCCCTAGTTATTAAGCACGGCAAGCCACACTTCAGCCTACTGTCTCTTCCCTTTTCCCAGTGGCTGCTGCAGGGCTGTTCCTGCATACTCCACTGTGGTGTGTCCAATGTTGTTGGGGTTGGTGTCCATCCATTCCACCATTAGCTGTCTACCGCTCCAGTCTGGCTACCAATACTGTTCAGAGTATTAACCTTCCTTCAGCACCTACTGTCTTCTGTGCCCAGTGCTGCCCTGGTGAAACTTGCATTGTTCAGGGTTCTGAATAACCAGACTGCAGTAACTGCCCAATGTCCGAGTACTGCTGCCTGGGTGTGTGTGGCTATTGCTATGCACTTGCCACACCTGCTCAAGTCTTTGGGAGGTGGCACAAGCACTAGGAAAGGGTCAGGGAGCTGAAGGAATCATTTTTAAAAATAAACGTTCTTGAGAGCCAGTTTGGTGTAGTGGTTAAGTGCGTGGACTCTAATCTGGGAGAACTGGGTTTGATTCCCCACTCCTCCACTTGCACCTGGCTGGATGACCTTGGGCAAGCCGTAGCTCTAACACAGCTGTTCTTGAAAAAGAGCAGTTTCTGTCAAGCCCCACCTACCTCACAGGGTGTCTGCTGTGGGGAGGGGAAGGGAAAGGAGATTGTAAGCCGCTCTGAGACACCTTTGGGTAGTGAAGGGCGGGGTATAAATCCAATCTCTTCTTCTCTTCTTCTTCTTCTTCCCTTTTAATGTTCATGTTTAATATTAACTATCCAGAAACTCAGGATTTAAACAAAATTCTGAATCCAAATTGTGAAAATTCCAAATCTGAATTCCAAACACAAGCTTTGTGCTGATGCACATCCCTACTGATTAATTTATAATTTGTTTTCCTGATTTACACTTGCTCTTTTTTGTTTTGGACACCTGCTTTCTCATGACGCCTGGAATGCACAGCAAGGGATATCAAGAGAGCTCACATACTGCATTATTCAGCCATATTAGCAAAGACATTAGCTTTGCTGTATTTTGTAAAAAACTATCTTTATTACAATCTTGTGATTCACTCTGGGGTTCTGCAAAGGTCAACTGCTCTCTAGCGGACTTCCTAATTTTGATAATAAGGATCTGTACATCAATATTTATTTGATGCTGTGCAGATTTCCTCTTAGGCCACTTCCTTAGCATTATGCCCATGCTATTAATCCTGATTGACATTTTTGTTACAGCAGAGGCCTGTTTAAATAGGAGCCTGTGTGTACTGAGTGCAGTGCAGCTACAAATATAGCCATCAGTTATAAAAGTGCATTACATGTTTAGTTTAGCCTGAACTCTGTGATAAATGAATGTGAGCTGTTTTGTTAGAACTCCATAATATTTAGCTATTGTTCCATCGCTGTCTGTTTCCTCTGATTCTTTATCCATGGAGAGGCTAGTGAGTAGGTATGTATACAGGTGTCCTTACATGTTGATTACATTAAGTGAATTACTTTTAATTCTCAGCATGTCCAGGTATGACTTGTTCATAGACATAGATGGTATGTCAGGAACATGGTGGATTTGAAGGTTTCCTGACATCAGGGGATTGAAACCAACCCCCTCCCCCTTGAAGTAGTGGACTTCACTACCATATCTGATTATGGATTAGCCAAGTTCTATGTTTCATAAAGGAAAGAGCTGAGACTGAGATCCAAAAGGGGAAAGTGTAAAGGTTCCCTTGCTCAAAAGCCAGTCGAATCCGACTCTAGGGTTGCGGTGCTCATCTCCGTTTCAAAGCCGAAGAGCTGTCCAAATACATTTTTGTGGTCATGTGGCCGGCATGACTAAACACCAAGGCGCACGGAACGCTGTTACCTTCCCACCAAAGTGGTACCTATTTATCTACTTGCAATTTCTTGCTTTCGAACTGCTAGGTTGGCAGGAGCTGGAACTAGAGATGGCATAAATATTGGGGATAATTGCACAAGCTCTGCACCCCAAAATAAGTTTTTGGACAGTATATATCATACACCCCCACAGTCAGAGAACTCTGCTCTTCAAGTGGACCTATGCTGTTTTCTGGTCCAATGCTGGACCTATGCTGTTTTCTGGTCCAAAACCCAGTTCTTGTGCCAGTTGCTCCAAAATGGGATGCTCTTAAATGAGCCTATTAGAATGTGTGAGATTACGGAAGCTATTAAAAACTCAAAGAAGAAAAAAACCCCAGGACCAGACGGTATTCCGATCGATTTTTTTCAAACGTTTGAGGAACAAATATCCCTTCCTCTGAAGAAAGTTATGCAAAATATTGTAGAAAAAGGGGAAATCCCAAACTCTTGGAAAGAGGGCTTAATTACCTTAATACCAAAACAAGAAAGTAATAACACAGAGATCAAAAATTATAGCCCTATATCTCTGTTCAACGCCGACTATAAAATATATGCCCCAATTTTAGCTAATAGATTAAAGAAAATTCTAAGACAAACAATCCATCAAGACCAATCTGGGTTCCTACCCCAAAGACAATTGAGAAATAATGTCAGGGTGATCATAAAAGTATTGGAATTTTATGAAGTTCACCCAGATAAACAGGTTGCTCTGTTATTTTTAGACGCTGAAAAAGTGTTCGATAACCTGAGTTGGGATTTTTTACTAAAGCAACTATTACACTGTGACTGTGGAAAAATATTTTATCGTATGATTAATGCTATTTACGATAAGCAACAAGCAAAGATCTGCTTTAATGGAGATAGTACACACTCTTTTTCAATTCAGAAGGGAACAAGGCAGGGTTGCCCCCTTTCCCCTTTACTTTTTATTTTCACCTTAGAACTTTTAAATGATATCGTAAGAGAAGATAACCTTATTAAAGGCTTAAATGTAAAAGGAGAAAAATTCAAATTACAGGCCTATGCAGACAATTTGGTTTTTATTTTAGAGAATCCAATGAAGTCAATAGATCAATTGCTTGTAGTGTTAAAACAGTATGGTAATGTAGCGGGACTGAAGGTGAACTTTCAAAAAACTAAGATTATAACAAAATATTGTTTACAAGAAACAGAAAGGTATATTCAGGAGAAGACTGGAATTGAGATATGCAAAAATATCAAATATCTGGGGACTGTAATATTTAAAAGGTGTAGCTCCCTTTTTGAAGATAACTACAGGAGGACCCTAGGGGAGATTCAAAAGGATCTTGTGAAGTGGAAAGATTTACGCTTATCCCTGATGGGTCATATAGGGGCGATAAAAATGAAATTCTTGCCTCGACTTACCTATATTTTCCAAACCATTCCTATAGTTAGAACAAAAAGTTCTTCCTCGAATTAGAAAAAACTGTTTCCAATTTTATATGGCAGGCTAAAAATCCCAGAATTAAGCTTAAGTTGATGCAGAAGAGAATGGAAAAAGGAGGGTTCAGCCTACCGAATTGGTATATGTATTATAAAGCAATAGCGATGGTATGGATTAGAGAGTGGCTTTTATTAAGTAACAGTCGTCTTTTAAAACTTGAAGGGCATGACCTACCAATGGGCTGGCATGCCTCCATATGGTATAACTTAGATTTGAAATATTTTAACCAGCATATCTTACATAGCGCCCTTTTAAAAATATGGAAAGAAGTTAAGTGTTTCTATTTGAAAATTCCTAGATGGGTTTCTCCAGTGGAGGGATATATGAATCCAACATTATATAACTTAGAACAAAAATGTTCTTATGAGAATTTATTAGATTCGAATAATAAATTAAAACCAATGGGAATTTTACAAGGTGTTATATCATCCTGGTTAGAAAGATGGCAATTGTTATCTAGATTTAAAGAGGATGAAAAAGTAGGCTTTTATAAAATCCAACGGAGATTGATAAAATATGGTTGAATATAATTCTATTGGATGAAAAAATGCAAGATGAACCTTCTAAAGTGGTTATGAAGTTATGGGCCAATGATTTAGGACATGAATTAGATTGGGAGGAATGGATTAAGATTTGGAAAACTAATATTAAAGTTACTAGATCTATGACTTTTAAAGAAAACATATATAAAGTAGTAGATAGGTGGTATTTATACCCAGCAAAGATAGCTAAATTCAATATGTCATTTACAAATATTTGTTGGAAGTGTAAACAAAATATTGGATCTTACTACCACATGTGGTGGTCTTGTGGTAAAGCCCAATCCTTTTGGGAAATGATTCAAATAATGATACTAGACATTATATTAACCCCGATACCCTTTAAACCAGAACTGTTTCTCTTGAATTTAATTCCAGAGGTTTTTGTGAAAACTGATAAAATAATTATATTACACTGTGTGACTGCCGCTAGAATAGAGTTTGCGAAATATTGGAAATTAGATTCTATACCGGGTAAAGATGAGTTTGTGTATAAATTGTTAAATTTAGTAGAAATGAATAGATTAACAAATATTTTAAAAGGTAAAGAAGAAAGGGACTTTGAAGACACTTGGTCAAAATTGTATAAGTTAAAGGTTAAACAATTATATTATTTATTGTCATTGTTTAAAAGGACAGAGCTGTGGTTGGTCCTGTATTCAAATTTATGTTGCTAGCGTTGAATGAGTTATTACTGAAAAAATAAAAAATAAATTAAAAAAAAAAAAACAAAATGGGATGCCCAAGGACAAATGCACATGCAAAAACTGGGGGGAACTGCACCCCAAAACAATATTTGGCCTAACCCAAATCAATCATCCCCAGGATGTGGGGATGACTCAGTTTATAGCGAAGCCTGTGTGCATGATGCAGCTCTCAAATGGCTTCTGCATTATGTTATTTCAACAACTTCTTAGTACAAATCCAGGATGAATCTCTTCCCTTTATTTCATTCTTCATGATGCAAACATGAACATCTAGGAATGCAGATTCCAAACATTATGGAATTCTGAAACTACATGTTTCTCATTTTCCTTACTGAGCTTATACTATCAGTAGAACATGATGGATGTTCCAGCTGAATACTGATCCATTTTAAGTGCTGTAAAGGTTGGATTCACTAGATCAAAGCAAATCACTTTATATAAACAGCTCTGCTGCTTTGCAAACTCATTCATAACTCGTAAGGGGCTCTACAAGCTACTGGAACTGCATTATATGGTGCATTGCCCAAGGTAATGCACACAGTTGCACAGCAGTCTTTGCAAAATGTTTATCTAGAAAGTTTAATACCTCTTGCAGAACCAGAGTATTCACAAAATCTTGGTTATTTTACAAATCAGCTAAAATAAGCTTGGAAAATCGAAGCCGCCAGATAGTTATAGTTTACAGTCCTGCAAGCAAATCTTACAGAAGATGCCTAGTTTTGACTTGTATTGAATTTGATGAGGGCTTCCTTCAAAGTAAATGTGAATAGGACCTAGGAGTCAGGGTAGTTTTTTACATTTTTAAAGCTATGGATAAACAAAACACTACTAGTATATCTTGTTCCTGTGTATGCTTACGTACTGTATTTATACATGTAATGTGCAAATATTTATGCTTTTTCTGAGTGGAATTAAGGCTTACTTTCAACAGCAATGTAAGTGGTTTGTGCATAGCAACCTATATAGATAACCAAATGTTATCTTCTTGTTGAGGCAAGAACAATATTTACAATCTTGCCGCCTTGTAGCCCTGCTTTAACAGCCTCGAGTTTTAATTAAGAAATTTAATTTCAAATTATAAGGCAATGAAGGAATGAAATAGAAGAGCATGTGCCTTATTACATATTATAGTTATCAGCAGCCCAGCAGGACTCCAGTCTGCATTAAATATGAACAATGGATAAGTTACAGGATATTGCCATTCATGGCACTCAATCAAAAGGCAAGCGTTTTGCTCTTACCTGATACCGTGATTGTTGGTGGAGATGGGGGGAGCAGTCCTTTGCAAGCTCTTCAAAGTGCAGAGAAATGTAAGAAGTAAACTGTACTGATTAGCAGGCTCAAAAAAGGCTAACATGCTATTTGTGTTCTTTTTATGTAGATTCAATGCATTCAGTGTGGATCATTATATTCTAAGCAGGAATTCATGGGGTTGAATATCAGCCGACCACAGTCAGCCATGGAACGGCAGGGCGGCAAATTCTGCCATTGTGCATTAGAAACAGTCACTTAATCTATCTTAATGGGTGAGAAACCCATGGGACAGGCTTGCAATAAAACCAGCAAGTTAGTGGAAAGGCTGAAGCAAAGCTGTAAATATTTTTTTTGAGATAACACTTTGAAAGGTTATTAATGAGTCTGAAATCCTCTCAACAGTCTCTTTAACATGTAGCTTGCTATGCAATATTTTGTGCCTCTCTGATCACAGGAAACTCATGGGCTCTTAAAGCACTCAGCACCAGGCCATGCATGAAATAAACTAGGCCACAATAAGACATCCTTTCCCCAGGCAAACAGGATGGGAATTGAATCTGATCCCATTTTTGTTATGTGACACAGTGCTCTTACTTCTTTGTTAAATTTTGCAGTGGAAGTACAGATAAGTTGCCATGCTGTGAGACAGGGAGGCATTGGAGAAGGTGAAGCCAGGCTCCAGGCTGGGTGTTATTATTATTATTATTATTATTATTCCCATCAAGTTGCTACTGATTGATGATGACCCTGTAGGTTTTCCAAGCCAAGAGACATTCAGAGGTGGTTTCCCATTGCCTGCCTCTGTGCGGAAACCCTTATATTCCTTGGTGATCTCCCATCCAAATACTGACTAAGCCTAACCCTGCTTATCTTCTGAGATCTGATGAGATTGGGCTAGCCTGGGCTATCCAGATCAGGGAGCATTAAATTAGGACTGTCTAATCCTAAAAGTTTAAGGACAGAGACTCACCCTTTCGTTGACATTACTAAAGTCTACTGGATGTATGCAGCCTCTTCCTCCATGAGAAGTTACATGTTGCTTTAGATGGCCAGCTGTGCTCTGGCTGGAACTCTGTGGCCTGAGGGATAGGCCTAGTGGCAACCACTACTTTTGGTGGAAGGAGTTCCAGCTGTGGAACAGCTGCTTGGAAGTTATTCCATATGGTCTTCTACCAGCTCTCTGTTACACCTTCATTTTGACCTTGGGGCAGCTAGATGTAGAGGCTGTATCTCTTATTCCCCAACAGTGATGGCCTGTTATAATTTCCAACCCAAATCTGTTGACATTCAAGTGGGTTGGCCATACCACAGTGCTACTGAAGTTCCCTCTGTGGAGCACCACATTGTATAACTGTATGTTCCTATTTGGACACTGGCTAAATTGATATGATAATTTATTGAAGTGAATGGGAATTGCCAAGAACATAGTTGTCTATGCTATCGCTAGCCTTGCCTTAATCATTGCTTCTGAGTTCTAATGAGGTACATGCTTTCCTGTGGGGAAAAACCCAGAAGAGAAATGCTAAGCAGTGCCACATTGTAGAATCCAGAATTCAGTTAGAGTACACATATTTTCTCTAGTACAAATGTGCCAAAGTGAATTATACTCTTAAAGATAGAAAGTAAGTCAGATAAAAAGCAGGAAAAATCCTATGAACAAATACCATGAACTTCTTACCAGAGCTTTGGTGCAAAAATACCACTTGTGATCCAGGCAAAGAAATTAAAATGTAGAGTTGCTGACTAAGCTTGATTCTGGAAACTATAACATATTATTCTTGGCCATGTAAGGTAACTCATAGATATAGGAAAATGCAGGAAGGTGGTCACAGCAAATGATAATGCTTTTATACAAAATGGTAGAAACAGGAGGGTAGAGTTAGGTCTACAAGAATCTTTCACGGCTAGGTCTAGGTGAGGTCTAGCAACAACAAGAAAAATCACTGTAATAAGACGCTTAAATAAATCTAATAATTAAATAAACTTGTCTGTGATTGATTATTATATACCTTGATAGTGAATGACTTACAATTATGAACTATAAAAAGCATATAATTCCACTAAGGTCTATGTACTCAATTTCAGAACAGTTAAGTACAATTTTGTAAATTTACAGAAACATCAACATCAAGAAATGAATCATCAAGAAGAATTCATCGAAGGAAGAATCATCACACGAGGATCCTGGGTATAGATTCCCTCATTTCGCTAAAGTTCTTCAGTAAAACCAGTATCCATGTTACAACTATTTACACAATGTTATCTCCAAAGTTTATGTAAACACCAATAACTTTCTAGTGTTGGGATAGCCTCCTGTCACATGTTTTTATAAAATTACAAAATTGACATCAGGACATCACTTCCAGTTTTCACCAGAAATTATTTCATGCACCAGCATCATGCCAGTGTGCTTCCCCCCCCCCACTCCCCTGGTGGGAAACACTGGGGATTGCCAGAGGGTCTCCTGTGATAACAGAAGAACTGACAGCCCTAGAAGGTAGAGACAGGATCGACAATTGACAGTTTTTTGTTGAAAGCAAAGGACAAGAAAAATACCAGTTGTGATGAATTTCCCCTTCCAAAGAAAATGACTGGATAATTGAAGATGCAGGGAAAACTTGTGGGATGGACTGCCTCTGATCAATGAAAAAGTGTATAAAAGGTTAGATCAAAACACATGAGGCTCAGACTTTCCTCTGTGAAGTTCTAAAACTTCACTCCGACCCAAACCCAGTCCTAACTCTCCTCCCTTCCTTTTCATGCTGCTTGTGGGGCATTTTAAAAAAAAATAAATTTATTTTCCATTTTTCATTCACATAGGAAAAAACATAGTCATTGTATTTTACATTTTCAACAAAAGCAAAAAAGCAAAAACATTCATCTACTTGTGGGGCATTCATGCTATGATGTTTGTGTTCTAGACTTTCAGACTGCTTTATAGTTATTCTATTATCTTCTTAAGGTTTTCATTCTTTCTCTTCCAATAAGAAGGTAGCTATGCAAATGGAATAAACTTAACATCTAGGGGAACTGTACTGTCTTGGCTGGCTGCCACAGAGACTACACACTGGAAACACAGTTCGGAATCAAGGTAAGCCACAGAGCCAAAGGTTGGATAGCCGGGAAGTCAATTCAAGGTTGCAGGTTTCAAGGACAAGGAGCAGCTGCTACACACACAGAGCAGGTCTGAGTATGCAGAGTTGCTGCCGCGCTGAAACAGGTGCGAGGAGTGTTTTTGAACAGGTCCTCCCTTCCATGGGAGTTGAGTCTGCAAAGGCTTACAGCTCCTCCCATTGCCTTTGCAGGAGCTGCAGTCTGGCACTCCTTCTTAACTCCTGCATAGTTGGCCTCTGGCATGCCCTATGTCTGGGGCACTCGGGAGAACTATGCAGGGAGTCTGGCCTCAGTGTGTCTGCAACTGGGGGTCCTGGGCCAGGGTAATCTCCTTCTGGCTGCACCTCCTGTGCAGCTGCTGAGGACTCTTCCTCCTCAGGTACTGTTGAGGGTTCTTCTTCTGGGCTGACTGCAGAGGAGGCTGGGTTGCTCCCTGCCTTTTCCTCACCTGAGGAGGGTCAGCCTCAGCAGAGCCAGCACCCACAACAGGAACTTTGTAGACTCAGCTTAGATTTAAACATTGCTTTTCTGTTTTGACAGATTTCATCTCTCTGTGGTGTTTAGTTGTAGTGCCTGAGATTCATAAGAAGTTTGCACATTTTCCATTGCCTATTCTTTATGTGTTTTTGTATTTGTTCCTGATCTGAAGAGTGTCTTGCTTTAATGACACTTTATTTGCTGGGTTGTGCATCGTGCTTAATAAATCATTTTTATTTATTTTGACCAACTAATCAGTCTCTGTGTGTCACTCACTGGCCAGTGCTGGCCCGCTGGGACAAATTAGGGCTCAGATTTTCACTCTCTAGTGTAAAGCTGGAGTAAGCTAGCATCAATTCCTACCTCAAGTAGGTAATAGGTACCACCCCTAGAAAATATTTGTTGTGATGCTGAGACACAGGTGGGAAAGACATATGAGAGTGTGAACACAGAGATATAACTATGACCTTTTATAAATATGCATAACTTAATTAAACTAGAATTGTTCCCAGTTCTTTCTTCTTCTCCTGTTTGTTTACACTGTCGTTTTTGTATTATAAGCAGCTTTGTGTCTCCATTGGGGGGAAAGTAGCATATAAAACACATTTTACCAAATAAAACATTGTTTTCACAAGTATGTAACAAAGAAATGTCTAGAAACCTTCATTGTCTTCTTGTTCACATTTAAATATAAAATAAGTTCAAGAAATGGATTTATAAGGCAACGCTCTACCAATTTGTGTTTGGATCCCAAGTGAATTATCTGTAATTTACAACCAATTTAAACAGCATTAACAGTCTTCTCCTTATGGGAATTTGAATTTGCATCCTACCACTGAATTAAACACCAACTGAATTTCTTCTATAGGGGATATAATGCGCCTTGAAGCTTGTTTGAATAATAGAGCACTTATTCATGATGAACATGGGAACAATGGGGCTTCTGAATCTATCAAGTAAGAAGTGAGCTAAAGGGATATTGCCATTATTACAAGTCTGTGGACCCATATTTCCATATTTTAACAATGTGTTCTATTTCCTCTAAATGAATCTCTCTTTTACAATGGAATCCCAATCTTTCATGAGAAGATTTCCTGAGCATGGTCAGGAGAAACAGATGGGCAAGTTCCCACCTTCTCCAATGTGAAACAGACAGCAGCCTAGAAAACATTGCATTCTGACCCTTTACAGAATATCACTGAAGAGCATATAACTCCTTAGTAGCTGTGTCAGTCAATATAATCCAAAGGAGGACAGAGACAGAGGCAGAGGAAAATAAAACAAAGCAAATTAGATAATACTAATTGTATTGGCCCCTTTGTCTCATATATATTGGATTACTAATTGATTTTGGAAAACAGAGTTCTTGTTATTGCTTCAAGGGTAAAGATTTTAAAAATGATTTGGAACTCCAGTCAGAGAAGATAGCCACATATCCCATCAACTGCCTACTTTTATTGATGGAACTCTTTTCAGTACATTTTGAGAGAAATATTAAGCAGGTGTATTCAGAATCCTACTCAGGTATAGTCAAAGAGGTTTAGTCCCCAAAAAACATTCTTAGGATCGTACTGTTAGCAACATACATGTAAGATTGTGGAAATGTTTGGATTCAGATAAAGATCTGTATATTGGGACACTTATTTTCCTCAGGGAAAGTTATATTTTATAACAAATTTATAAATCACTGGTTCCACTCTGAGATGAAAGTCTTGCGGCACCTTAAAAACTAGTACATTTATTAAGCATACTTTTTATTGACTAGTTCCCATTTCTTCATATGTAAGAAGAATTTATCCACTGTTGGCAGGTGTGTGTGTATGAATGTGTGTACATAGTGAAGACAAATGGCTTTATGCTACAGTCTGGATCATTCCTATGCTAAGTTCAAATATATAAAAGACTAGCAGTAAAGCCCGTTGTTTTCTTTTTGCTTTTTTGGTCTATGTGTGTGTTCAATGTCCTAAATACAAATAAAGAAATTATATATATAGTAGCAGTAAAGCCCGTTGTGAAAGCAATACAACGGGATCTAGAAAGAGGCTCTGGGGGAGTGCTCTGGCTTTGGGCAAACAGTGTCAATTTGCTGTGGTGACCTCAGCAGGGTATAATGACAGAGTCCACTGTTTTCTCCAGAGGAACTGATCTCTGCTACCTGAAGAGCAGTTGTAATTGTGAGTGATCTGTAGCCCTCACCTGGAGATTGGCAGCAATTGTTACCCAGGACAAAGTGGCTGGTTTGGAGGGGGTAGTCTATGGCATTCTACCTGTCTGAGGTCCCACCCCTCTGCAAACCCCACCCTCTCCAGGCTCCACCCCTCAAATCCCCAGGAATTTGTCAGCATGTAGTTGGCAACCCCATCTCCTTCCCAGCTAACCATCAACCTACCATTATCTGCCCCTTTGACTGTTCACTGTACTTACCTTGCAGTTATCTCAACACTCTTGAGCTCCCCAGAGAGACCCAGATGTAGCCAGTATATAGGGGATTGGGTTGTTTAATGCCCATGGAAAGAGCATAAGATGCCAGGTTGCCATGACATGATATAGTGTGCTGTACTGCACTCAACGAGGCTGCCTTAAAGGAAGGGTAAAGGGTGATTTTAAAGGGATGTGAGAAACTCTGCATCTGGAAGGTGCTTGTGTTTCTGTGTCTGATCCATGGTCGCCAGTCAACCGGACATGAAAGGCTATTTATGTATTATTTACAAATGCACATCTTGCTTTTCTACAAGTTTGCTTCTGAGTTTGCTGCATACTATGCACACCAATAAGATTCAAGTACATCATGTTAAACTTTTACAAAGCAATACAGATAAAGATCTCGTCTTTTAAAAGCTCAAGAGAAGCAACCACATTAGTGTTTTGTAGCAAAGAGAACAAAACATTCTATTTACACCATAAAGCTTTAGTTTTTGGTAGTAACTAATAGTTTTAGTAGTAACTGATGATAATAACCATTAGACATCATCAGCTCCTTTGGGCCAGATCTCACTTTATCAGATGCATGATGACAAAGTCATGGTATGTTTGTATGTGTGTGTATATGATCAAGGTATTTGTGTGTGAGAGATGGTGTAGAGAAAATAAAACAGAACTGTAAATAGTGGGTGCTTGTGTGTGTGTAAAATTCTGTCAAGTTGCAGCTGATTTCTGGTGACCCCAGCCAGGGGCTTTCAGGGCAAGTGAGAAGGAGGGGTGGTTTGCCATTGCCTTCCTCTGCAGAGACCTCCTTGGTGGTCTCCCTTCCATGTACCAACCCTGCTTAGCTTCCAAGTTCTGATGACATCAGGCTATACCATGCCACCCTCCCTTCTAGTGGCTACACATGGCCATTAAAAACAAGTGGCACAGTCTGTGACATTTCTGTGTAAATTATTGTTCAAGGGAGCTCTAGTTAATAGTTCAGGGGAGGGAATGAGCTGGGGATAAAAGTTACTTTGTGGTAATCAGGTTTGAGACAGCAGCACTTATGGAATATCAAGGCAGCATAATAATCAGATTAATTAATTGATTCTCTATCTGGAACATTAAATTCTAAAAAAATCTATATCCTTGAAGTAATGACTAGAACTAATCTTATTGTCGAGAATCAATTATTAATTATGAAAGTAATTACTAGAATTGACTTTTAAAAGCCTCTAGTATGAAAAGGTTTTAAGATGAAATGCATGTTTAAGGAACCATGCATGGTTTTTCAAGTGGTGTTACTGTTAATTAAATACTAATGTACTTTTTATTTATGCAGGCTTGACAGAAAAGGGGACACAGAGTAAGCAGAGTAATGTAATCGTACATGTTGTACAAAACAATACGGGATCTTTTGGGGACATGACATTCTGAGTAGATGAGTAGATGAGTAGATTCTGAGTTACTAATTGTTTGGTTTGGTCTTTTGTGGTGGCTTACCTTAGACTCCTCACCCCTTATTTGTTGGACTATTATCAGGCTGAGCAGAATCTCCTGTCAGCTCTGTCCATAAGCTTTCCTTTAGGGACCAGAGACATTACACATGCCCAGCCTCTTTTCATCCATATTTATTGTGTTGTACATGATCCCAAATCTTACTTTTTACCCCCTCCCCCCAAAACTACATTTTGAGGGTATACTTGCTTGTCTGTTAAAAACCCAAACAACTAATTAGAGTTCCAGAGAGAGTTTGATCCTTCGGCGGAAACTTTATATGTGTGAAAGGGAATTTACTTGGTCCCAAAGAGGTCTTTAAAAAAGGTAAAGGTTCCCTTGCTAGAAAGCCAGTCGAGTCCGACTCTAGGGTTGCGGTGCTCATCTCCGTTTCAAAGCCGAAGAGCCAGCGCTGTCCGACGACGTTTCTGTGGTCATGTGGCCGGCATGACTAAACTCCAAGGCACATGGAACGCTGTTACCTTCCCACCAAAGTGGTACCTATTTATCTACTTGCAATTTCTTGCTTTCGAACTGCTAGGTTGGCAGGAGCTGGAACTAGAGACGGGAGCTCACTCCGTCATGCGGCAACTCGGGTCTCGAACTGCTGAACTACCGACCTTCCACAGCCTGCAGTGTCTTAACCACTTGAGCTTACCCATTCTTAAAAACACTTGATAATAGGTTTTGGGGTTATAATGGAAATAGATGCAAATGTAGAGATGCTACTGGCAATTCAATTAAAATGTCATTATCTTTGGAAAAGCTTTTAAAATTCTTCTCAAAGTCTTGACGAGTTATTTTTGTAGCATAAATAGAATACATAATGATATCCCTTGAGTACCAGATGTCCTATTCCATTTGTCATGTTCAGTTATAAGATAAATATCTCCCAATTAAAACATTGATTTGCTTTTGTATAACTAAATATGTACAAGATAAATTTAAAACTCTAGTCATGCATAATTGTATGTTGTGTTGTTGTAGAGGTTTTAAAATCATACCTGAGTTACCTGCCCTGACTTGGATAGCCCAGGCTAGCCTGATCTCCTGAGATCTCAGAAGCTAAGTAGGGTTGATCTTGGTTAGTATTTGGATAGGAGACCACCACGGATGTTCAGGGTTGTTATGCAGAGGCAAGCGATGGCAAAGCACCTCTGACTGTTTCTTATCATGAAAACTCTACGTGGTCACCATAAGTCAGCTGTGACTTGACAGCACTTTCCACCACCAGCTGAGTTACCTAGTATAGGAATGTTTACCTGTCTTTATATCCCTTTTCCTTACAAACATATTTTGTATATGTATATAACCTGATTTGGCTCTGACCTTAAATGACAAATTTCCATTTATTTTCCTTTTTCCTTTTTTCTTTTTGAAAAGACAGGATGCTGAAGCTAGCGTTCATCAAACACACAGGATCTTGTTGCCTAGAAATCCAAGTTTATTTAGCTGGGGATCCTGTTTGTTAAAGACTATTCTAGTTATTCTTGAACAACCTATTGTTAAGAAGAAACTAAGGAATTCTTCATGATTGTCCAGAACTGATCTTTTGTAAGGGGCCTGCTATCAGCATGCATGAGAAGAGGGCCCTCCTCTGGGCCCAGTGAAATCCTGCAGGCCTTTCACTGGACAGATGGTGGCTTCTGTGTAGGCATACAGGTTGATGCCATGACCATGCCACTTCTGGTCTATCTATGAGGACCTATGTTTACCTGTAACTGATGATCTTCGAGTGGTCATCTGTGCATTCCCCTCCATTGGCAGCCTACAGTCTTGTGTGGGTTGGACAGTGGTCAGAAGGAACTGGCAGGATCTCAGTGTCCCGCTCTTGGCATGTGCAGTGGAGTTCCTGGGTATGTGCAGGGAGGGGGCGCGAAAGATCCTTTAGGAGCTTAGAAGTCACTGCTTGGGGTTGGCGCAGGCGCCTGGAGTCCCAAGGGTGTGAATGCATAGATGACCACTTGAAGATCATCAGTTACAGGTAAGCAACCTGTTTATGACTTGAGGTCACATTTTCCCAGCAATGTCCCCTCTCCACAGTCCCGTACTGTGCATACTGCACTAAGAAAGAGTACTTATTGGAACAGAACTCAGGGGATTCAGTGTCATTGACTGATCCTTCCTTTTGGTATGACAGTTGATGGATGGAATTTCCCCAAGGCCTTCATTCAGTGGTGGCTCCATACTGGTGGAATGAGCTCCCGGAAGAGATCAGGGCCCTGCGGGATCTTGCACAGTTCTGCAGGGCCTGCAAGACAGAGCTCTTCCACCAGGCTTTCAACTAGGAGCCGCTCCACTATCACCACTAGCTCTCGGCTGTGATGGCCAGCCTGTGTGAAGAACGTCAAGAAACTGTACAATTAGAGAAACATTGACAGCCCTTATTACTATTATTACTGAAATGGAATTGTTTTATGTTGATTTTATCAGATTTTAATTGCTATCTATATATTATGTAATATGTTTTAATGAATGTAAGCCGCCCTGAGCCTGCTTTGCGGGGAGGGCGGGGTATAAGCTGAATAATAAATAAATAAATAAAGATTTGGTATTTCTCAGAGACAGTCTCTTGATGAACTTGGAACTGACTGAAAAAGCTCCATATTACTCTCTATGATGATGCCATCCCTTATTAGCTAATAACATAAGTCATTGCTAGAACTGTTCTGAGTGTGACATCAACAGCTAGCAGCAAGCAGCCAGTTTGATGACTGGTCAAGGGGCGTCGTATTTCACTGGGGAGCAAAAGTTTCTGTTGGGCTCCTTAGACAATGCATTACTTAAAAAAAAACTTATAATTTTTATTTTTTAAAAATAACAATAATACTAAAAATACAAATATAAACATAACTAACATATCAAGTGAATTGGCAATGCATTACTAACACTTAACAGTTATTATGACAGTGAATTTTCTGGATACAAAGGAACTACACTCCAAGCATAACCTTGGCTCCTAAAGGGCTGCTTGGGAAGTAGGCCTAGGAATTATCAATCTACCCTCACATTTACAAGTAGAATAATGACCATTTATCAGGGCTGGGTACTAACTAGCAATATGAAGAGTTAATTTAAAAAAAATCATGCTGAAAGGGAGAAGGCATGGAAAATCTTCATCAAGACTTTCCATGGCCACAACAACTCAGTTCAATGGCTTGTGGCCTTCAGAGCCAACTTGGTGTAATGGTTAAGTGCATGGACTCTAATCTGGGAGAACCAGGTTTGATTCCCCACTCCTCCACTTGCACCTGGCTGGATGACCTTGGGCAAGCCATGGTTCTGATAAGAGCTGTTCTTGAAAAAGTGCAGTTTCTGACAAGAGCTCTCTCAGCCCCACCTACCTCACAGGGTGTCTGTTGTGGGGAGGGGAAGGGAAAGGAGTTTGTAAGCCGCTCTGAGTAGGGATCCCGAGTTCCCCCGGGGGGCAGGGAAACTCCCTCCCCAGACACCCGTTCCCCGGTGGTTTTGGATCGGGCCCCGGGGGGAACTCCACCCCGACATGCGCGTCACCCGGAAGCGATGCGGGCACGCCGGGCACGCTGCGGGCGGGGCCACGGCCATACAAGGGAAAACTCTATGGTTTTCCCTTGTATGGCCGTGGCCCCACTCCCAGCGTGCCTGGCATCCTCCCGTCACTTCCAAGTGACGTGTGCGCAGCGCGCACTTTGCGCGTGTGCGCACAAGACGCCAGCCGGGAGCCCCCCGCTCCCAGCAAAGATAGACTTGGCAACCCTAGCTCTGAGACACCTTTGGGGAGTGAAGGGCGGGGTATAAATCCAATCTCTTCTTCTTCTTTTTCTTACCACTACACTTGGGGTGGAGGATCTCTAAATCCTATGCACAGCCATTCATATCAATTCTGTTTCATTGTTCAGTGTGACTCTAAGTGCAGCCATGGTTGTGAAACGATGGCATGTGAGATGAAATAATGGAAAATTTGCCAATGAAATGCCTGGTTGCTGCTGGTGAATAATGGATAATAAATGGCACAGATCACAAAATGAGGTGTTGTCTCAGGTCTGAGAACACACACACAGTAGCTCAGACTCAGGAGCTTTTCCAGCCCCTTCCCAATGCAGCCTGAAAAGCTGTTGCTGGGAGCCCTTTGAAAATTTACAGGGATGCAGCAGGAAGTGAAATTGATTCATGTCCATAGAAGAGAGGAGAGGAGAAGGAGAAGAAGAGGAGGCAGCGGAGGAGGAGATTTATACTCCGCCCTTCACTCCGTGTCTCAGAGTGGCTTACAATTTCCTTCCCTTCCTATCCCCACAACAGACACCCTGTGAGGTAGGTGGGGCTCTGTGAGAGCTCTGTGAGAACTGCTCTTGAGAGAAGAGCTCTGAGAGAACTGTGACTGACCCAAGGTCACCAAGCTGGCTTCATGGAAAAATTCTTTATATACTAAGGGATGTTTACATTTATTTACAAGTAGGAATAAAAATGACATTACAATAGTAAAAGTAAAGGTAAAGGTTCCCTTGCTCGAAAGCCAGTCGAGTCCGACTCTAGGGTTGCGGTGCTCATCTGCGTTTCAAAGCCGAAGAGCCAGTGCTGTCCGAAAACATTTCCGTGGTCATGTGGCTGGCATGACTAAGCACCAAGGCGCACTGAACGCTGTTACCTTCCCACCAAAGTGGTACCTATTTATCTACTTTCAATTTCTTGCTTTCGAACTGCTAGGTTGGCAGGAGCTGGAACTAGAGACGGGAGCTCACTCCATCATGCGGCAACTTGGGTCTCAAACTGCTGAACTACTGACCTTCCACAGCCTGCAGTTCAGCGTCTTAACCACTTGAGCCACCGCAGCTCCACGACATTACAATACCTTCATGTTAAATTGCTTTCAATGAATGGTGAACTCAAAACAGAACTCTTGCTTTTTGAAAGCTTTGGCATTGCACGTTCGTGATTCAAAAGGGACAGTGGTGGGACAAAACTGATGAAGCAGAGTCAAGCATCTCGGTCACCATAGCAACAGTGCATTGCTCTGACACAGCAGCAGATTCCAAAATGATATGCAGGCAGAAATATGCTGCAAGCTAGAAAACAGGGATTCAGGGCGTCCTTACAGTTAGATGGCAAGGCATATAAATAAGAAGATACAGTGTGACTATAGTGACTCATTGCTACTTAGAAATGCATTTAATGCCCATTCATATTTTCAATGACATTGCTTTCTTGATTAGAAAAAGAAACCCTGCCATATCTTACACACAGAAATTATAAGTACAGGATGCAGTTTTATAATTGGCTGTCTGGAGTGTTAAAGTATTAATCGAATAATAACTAAGACAGCTTTGCTATCTAAACCTTGTTGTGGTGTTTTTTTCTTGCTTTGTATTAATAATATAAACAGATTTTTGCCATTTGTACATCTGTATATTTAATACACTGCAAAATTTTAAACATTTAAAGCTCATGCGTGACTTAGTAAATTATACATACCTAAAACTCAAGCTTAGATGTGATATGCATGTGTCAACTATTTGCATTGCTAATATTGTTCTTCATTTAAACACACAAACCAATAAATGGTTACCACTGGAGATCAAACAAATTGTGTGTGGGTTGGGGGGGTATATTTGCTGCTCTTTTCAAGGGGAGGGGGGAGCAGCAGCTGGTGATGCTTTTGTAATCTCTCTCAAAAAGTATGAGTTTGATATTTGAAAATTGAAAGTGTGACATCTGAGCTGCTTAATTCCTTATATCAATGATAGGAAGATTTTTTTAAAAAAGAAAAAAAATTATCCTCTGCATTAATAACAGCGAGTCTTGCAGCTCCTTACAGACTTGTGGCACAGCTCATGCAACAAGTTGGCAGAGTTATATATTCAAAAAGCTACAAAGAGCATGAGTATGTGTGAAGCCGTAAGGGAGGGGTTATTCTCCGTCAGCATGCTGGGAAAGGTGCTTGGAACATCCTTTTGGTTCAGTCAGGACCCTGGACAACAGCCCACTTGAGCCAGAAGGGGAGAAGGAAAAGGAGCTGGCATGGAAAGTTAACTTTTGCCTTGTTTCCTCAGTGCTGAAATTGCTTCAAAGCTTGTGCTGAAAGTAGTAACAACTTATTCTAAATAAAAAATGGATTTATTTTGATAGAAGGAGCAGAAAAGATGGGAGCTGGGGATTCTTTCTTTAAAACATTACATGCCAGATTTCCACCTTAGCATGGTCCCCTAGATGGTGAACATCAAAACATTAAAACATTTCCACATGAAAACAACATTTAAAGTAAGATATATATAAAATTATTCCATTAAAAAAACACAGATAAAACACACATAACAGCAAAACCATGGGGAGGACAATAAGTTATCGGATGTATGCAAAACCAAACCAAAAAGTCTTCATTTTCTTGTGGAAGACAACAGTAGAGGGAGACAGACCATTCACCCTGGGGAGGGAGTTCCAAAGTTTAGGCACCACAACTGAGAAAGCTCTTTCTCAGGGTGCCACCCCTCTAGCATCAGATTGCAGGGGCACTGCTGAAGCAGGGCCTCTGAGGATGACCAGATTGGACAGTTCATATGGGAGTAGGCAGTCTTTTTAAAATATACTTTTGATACTGTTGAGAGTATCTATCTTCAGACTCTTTTAAAACATCTGGGGGTTTGGGAGGAATTTCCAAAGGGTCATTAAGTCTTTATATTTCTCCCCTAGGGAACTGGAGCTGCAGTGGCTCAAGTGGTTAAGACGCTGAACTGCTGGCTGTGGAAGGTCGGTAGTTCAGGAGTTCGAGACCCGGGTGCCGCATGACGGAGTGAGCTCCCGTCTTCAGTTCCAGCTCCTGCCAACCTAGCAGTTCAAAAGCAAGAAATTGCAAGTAGAGAAATAGGTACCACTTCGGTGGGAAGGTAACAGCGTTCCGTGCGCCTTGGTGGTTAGTCATGCCGGCCACATGACCTCGGAAACATCTTCGGACAGCGCTGGCTCTTCGGCTTTGAAACGTAGATGAGCACCGCAACCCTAGAGTCGGATTCGACTGGCTTTCAAGCAAGGGAACCTTTACCTAGGGCACAGATACAGGTTAATAGCTCATGTTCCCAGGATATCTCCATTTCCAGGGGTACCCAGCAAGGATGCCCACTTTCCCGCTTATTATTTGCTCTGGCCATTGAGTCTTTAGCACACCTGATAAGATCTAATCATTAAATTATGGGTATACTCATAAAGGGGAAGCAAGTTAAGGTCAGTTTGTTTTCTGACGACTTTTGATATATGTCAATCATCCTAAAAATCTTTACCCGTAATTGAGTTGTCACTTAGAGATTTCAGTGTGATCTCAGGCTTATGTGCTAACCCACAAAAAAGTTGTTATTTCCAATAAATCTCACTGATTCTTTATCTAGCTACATTAAAACTAATTTTCCATATCAGTGGGTTACAATGTATTTGCACTACTTGGGTATAAAAATTCCACTTAATTTGAAGGGTTTAATCAAAGTTAATCATATGGTTCTTAATAAATCTGTATCTAATTTCTTAAATCAATGGAACTGCACATGCCTATCATGGTTAGAGAGAGTAAAGATAATCAAATTATTCATACTGGCAAAATACCATTTTTATTTTAGAGCTATTCCTTGGTGTACCTTAGATACTTTACTTAAAACATGGCAGGGCACTTTGAACAAGTTTCTTTGGCAATATAAATGACCTAGAGTTAATTTTGGGACTCTCTGAAGACCAACACACACAAAAAGGACCTTGCATTCCCAGATTTAAAATTATACCATGATTCTATGATATTTTCCGTCTCAGTGAAAAGATAAAATGATCCATACATGGTGGATTGGAAATATATTGAGGAAGAATATCTTAACCAAATTACTTTTTTGGAAGCTTTATGGCTAAACAGATTGCCCCAAAAGTAGCAAACTGAATGTCCCGCAGGGACCTTTCAATTTAGGCGCTTAATACAATCTCTAAAAGTAACTAACAAATTGAATAGGCCTTTGACAGAATTTGAGAATTTTAAATAGTGCCTCGAGTTCTGTTAGTTATCCAAGATATATAAGATATTATTATTGTCAGTCTGTGACAAGTCTCTTCATTATCAGACAGCTTGGCAGAGAGATTGCAATTCATCTTTTACAGACTTGCAATGGACCAAAAGATGGAACTCCTCAAAGCTTACTTCTAAGTCAATGTACATTCAACTACAATCCTATAAACTGCTGACAACTAGAATACATCATATGAACTCTCTAGTCTCACCATTATGTTGGAAAACATGTGGAGAGCATTAATCTTTTTTTTACTGTTGGTGGCAATGCAAGTATACAAAATAGTTTTGGTGAAATGTTATCTCCCAAATTAGAATAATCATCGGTTATGTTATTCCAGAAAAGCCAGATTTAGTTTTGCTAAATTTTTGGAATAACCGTGAGATTCAGAAGATCCATCAAAATAGTACGGGTGGCACAAAATAAACTAAAAAACGTATTTTTTTCAGTCTGTTAATGTTTGGTTGCATCTGCTATGTCCCTCCTTTTTGCTGCTCTTTGGCAATCATAGCTCATGTAGAAAGTATGATGATGTTACAGTGATACACAGCCAACAAGGTTTTGCTATGATCCTAAATCCAGTGTGAGGGCAGTGTTTCATGTTCTCACTCTGAACTGGCTTTACAATATTACCAAATAGCCTGTCACAATTGGATATGTGAGGAATATTTCCTGCATTGTATAATCCTCATAATGAATGAGGTTCGAAGAGAGGATTGTCATGGCTGTTCTGCTGCAAAACCTTTTAAACTTTGTGCAGTTCCCTCAACAATGCTGAAAGGATTAAAATGTTAATGACATGCTCTATTAACATATCTTCCCCCATTTTGCCATTTTGGCTTAGTCCTAGTATGCTTTGTTGTGTGGCTGGAGTTAGCTCTGGACGGGGGCTGCCTCCTCCGCTCACACCACCAAAATCATACCTAGGCATGTGCTTCCCAGTGTTATGGTGGTGGAGGGAGAGTTTGAAACAGATGAGAGCAGCCAGCAGAAGGGCTGGGATTGGTGGGACAGGCCCAGTCCAGGATGGGTGGGGATCATGCCACCGAGGCAGGCTCCAGCCAGTGACAGTCAAGTTTGTTAGAGGCAATGGGAGGGTGGGATTGCTGCAAGGTAGGAAGAGCCCAGAGGCCCAGTAGCCGTCAGGCTATCCTGCCTGGTTACAAGGAGGAGACAGGAGTCAGGGAAGGGCATGGTAAGGACCAGGTGTAGGCAAAAGGAAGAGGTAATGAAGTTCACTGGCCTCTTAGGCCAGGGATGGGCCAAGACAGTGGCTGGGGTGGAACCCAGCCCGGGATTGGGTGCCAGTGGGGGATGGGTAGAGACAGCAGAGGTTAAAAGGAAGACTCCTGACGATGGCTGGGGAGGAGAAGCAGGCTCAGCTTAGCTGCTTCCTATGGAAGAGAGAAAGAAGGTGAAGCAACCTCCCCCCCCCCGCTTCCAATTCTGAGGCCTAGGGAGAACACAGAGCTCAATGGCAGGATGGCAGAGAGGTGCTGGGCAAGACTGGGCAGGAGGAGGAACACCGCAGTGTAACTGATGAGAGCATCTCGTGCACAGTGCCCATGACAAATCACACCATAAAAAGTAACCCTGCAGGGAGTAGTTTTGGAGCTTTAAAAATGCTTTAAAATAAGTATATTCAGGATGGTAGCCAAACTACTTACCCACACATGTAGTCCAGACAAACAATTCATACAATGTTAGACTGCATCTAAGCATACTTCAACATTTTCTTTCTTTTCAAAGTTTAAGTATAAAACTGACGAGATAAGTTTATGCGGGACTAGGGGAGGAGGTTGAAATTAGGTACTAGGATGGAAATTAATAGCCCACTGTCCAGAGTTGTAACCAGTGGTGGGGAATACGGGGTGGTGCCCCCAATTAAATTAGCAGTGCCCCCACCTCAGTCTCCCCAGTCTCCAGTCTCTCTATGCGTGACTCTTACTATCCTTCTGAAAAGAGTCTGCTTCTTTGGACTGACTAGATTTTGGGTATGCCAAGGAGCAGGGCCAAGCCAGTGCAGGGCATGGAGGTGCAGCAGTGGGGCTGGGCCCTGGCACGTGCACGCTGCCAGTGTGCCATAAGCATGTGTAAAGGGGGCAGTGTGCACATCTCCTGAGCAGGGCCGAGCAAGACGCACAGGATGCATGCTGTGGGAGGAAGCAGCAGGAACTGAAGGAAGGAGGGTTAGAGAATCAACTGTCCACCACCACCTGGGTAAGGAGTTACTCCCTCCCCTCTGTTGCTCCTGCTTAATTTGACCATTTTAATTTGATTTACTTTAATTTACTCTAATTTGATTTAATTGGTGCCCCCCATGCCCCCTCTGAAAACATTCCTGGCTATGGAGCTGCCACTGTTCCCGATAAGGCTCTCAGCCTCTCCCATTATATTTATATATAATGGTTAGTGTTATGTATGGAGTGGAATGTACTGAGCTTGAATCTGATGCAAGGTATTGTAAACCGACCTATCAGAACCAGGGAAGTTCTGGAGGGAAGCAAACTGATTGGTCTTTATGTACAGAATACGATTGGTTGTTATCTGACATGTGGGCGTGGCTTGCCAAGCCCGAACTGTTTAAAAAGGAGCCTGTTGCTCTGTTGTTTGTCTCGTTCTGATTTCTCTGACTTAGTTCAATAAAGCTGTTATCACTTTTCACCTGCTGCCTCGGGTCTCGTATCTAACAGTTAGGTTGTGACCAGCGATGTGATAGTTTTATGGCAGGAATTGTTCCCATTATTCTACAGAATTTATTAGCTGTATATTCCCCTGATCTCAGGCATCATATAATCTTGGACAAAACCTGTCTCTTGGTGTTCTTGTATGTCAGTCAGCCCAGCCATTGAACTATACTAAGCAGGAGAAGAAAATATGTTGTCAATGAACCATTTAGGGAGAACATCATACTTAAAACCTTGCATGTGCCATTTCTTCCAGTGTCAATGTTATCTTTAAAATAGTGAAAGGGCAAAGACACTGTTATCAATGAAAATTAAGAGACATCTCTGAAAGTCATCAGATGGAAAGGTTGTATTTATGCCTTGAAGCAATGGGAAGTTCTTCAAGAGTGAAATCACATTCAAATAAGATCTGAACCTCCCAGAGGAAAGAGAGCAAGAGAAGCAGCAATAATAGGTCTATTATCAGATTTTTCTGATACATGAGACTAACCAAGAAGATAACTTGCAACTATGCTAAAGTCTGTTGTTCTCCACTAGCTCAAATAATCGACAGTCCTCCCCCCACCCAAAAAAAAGTTAGTTCACAAGTGTAGACTTAACTCTGGGAAATCTGACTCTGCAAAAGTTAAAATGCAATATAACCAGGCCCGTAGCTACAGTGGGGTGTTTTGGGGCTAGGCCCCTTGACTTACTGGCCAGGCCCCATTACTTCCCATCGAGCCCTGGGCTCCCAAGCAGCAGCAGGTGCAGGGAAGGAGCCAGGTATTCCTTTAATTCAATTAGCCAGTGCCCCCTAAGAAATTTAAATGCCCCCTGATTTAAAAAATCCTGGCTACGGGCCTGAATAGAGCTACCAAATTACAAATCTAATTTAAGCCACTATTACAATCTCTAAAACACAAGTCTAAGAAAACACCATTTTATTAAATTTTATTTATTAAAATATTTCTACTGCACCTTTCTTCATGGCTGAAGATGGCTTTGTCTATTAATTTGAGAGACTTTGATGATACCTTTTTTTGGATTTTACTCTTGAAAGGTCTTGCATTGCTTCAAGATACAAATACAACCTTTTCATAACAGAGAAGCTCAGTGATCTGAAAAACAGCACAGTAGTCAGATGCCATCCCTGACCTGGATTACCCAGGCTAGCCTGATCTCGCCAGATCTTGGAAGTTGAGCAAGATCAGCCCTGGCTAGTATTTAGATGGGAAACCTCCAAGGAATACCAGGGTTGTGACACAGAGGCAGGCAATGGCAAACCACCTCTGAACATTTCTTGCCTTGAAAACCCTATGGGTCACCATGGTTGCGGTCACACGTGCCAGAAAAAATGGGGGGGGGGAAGCAAGGCTATTTCCTCCAGAGGAATTTGACCCGCAGTTGCACGATCGCACCTCCCTTTGAAGCTGTGGGCGCAGTCCTTCAGTGTGTGATCAGACGCAACTGCAGGTGAGTCGGGGGGGGGTTGGTGCCATTTTTCCCCCATGTACTTAAATGAGGAATCAAGGAATCGCACCTCCACACCAAGGGCTTCCTATGGAGTTTGCAATGATGCGCCTATTGCGAAGGGGGGAAAAAATGACACGGAGTTGGGATGGCCTGATCAGATGATCCGGATGCCATGAGAGACCACTGGAGCAATCAGACACAGGGAAGTCCGTCTGTGGCCCATCACAACCCATTTACTTACTGGTCGAATGAGCTCCCAGATGACATCAGGGCCCTGCGGGACCTTTTGCAGTTCCACAGGGCCTGTAAAATGGAGCTCTTCCACCAGGCTTTCAATTAGAGGGCCGCCTTTAACATCATGGCCCTGGCCCTACCACCAACATCATCACCAACCTGATGACCAACAGCCTGGATTAGGGGTAGGCAACCATTCAAATGTTGAGAGAACGCCACCATCTTTCATTATATCTATGTTTTGAGTAGTCTGGTCTTATACACTGTGATCTGGTCTTATTTACTGTGATTTTAACTTAATTCTGTTTTTAGTATATTTTGGAGTTTTAATGTATAAATCTACTTGTATTTATTGTAAGCTGCCCTGAGCTTGCCAAAGCAGGGAAGGCGGGATACAAATCTAATAAATAAAATAAAATAAAATAATTTCCAACCGCTTCTGTGGCGGAGCATAACGGGTTGTTGATGTCTGCAGGGTACTTCCCAGGTGTTGTCTAATTGCACCCTTTAAATCCGCCCAGCATTCGCACCTATGTTGGGTCTAATTGTACATATGATCGCAGCCCATAAGTCACCTGTGATTTGATGGGGGGAAAAAAAGTCAGATGCCATAACCCAGAGGACACTGGGAAGAACTGATTATCTCATTATTATAATGATCTGTTTATTAGGAACTTCCAGGAACACTCTTGGCACAAAGGCAGGATTCGGTATTTAAAATAATAAAATGTGTAGTTAAAAGGTGGAGAGATGTATAGTACTTTTAACAATCTTATTTTAAGAGATTTTTTTCTAAATAGATAAATATTTCTACAGGTATAATTCAGGATATTCCCTTTTCCAAAAAACAGGGATGGACTAGAACAAACGCCTGCACCAGTTTCAAAAGATACTTGTTGTTCTCACTCATGCGCCAAAAACCATGGATTAGATGCAAACAATCTGAATCAAGAAAGCACAGAACGAGATAATGAACATCTTTACTGCATGTGTGCTGCAGCTATTTATTTATTTATTTGTATTTATACCCCGCCTTGCCTGACAGCTATTCTCATACATAAAGAAACACCGTGTTAGAACAAAACACACTCTACTAATATGTACTTGTGTCTTCATATATTGATTTCCTCTTGAATTTTGTAATGCTATCTTGTAATGCTGTTAAGATTGTAGTGCTATAAGTTTTTAGTCAGGTCTAGAATCCAAGCAATCAGGTCTAGAATCCAAGCAATTAGCTTAGCTATAGTTATAGGTGTTAACTCTGCAAGATGTTGTAAGTACTGTTCCTTTAATTCTTTTGGGACCATTAGTACAGCTGTGCTTTATTAGAGTGGTCTTTCTGGGGTGTTCCCATGGAGAACTGGAGAAGCCTTCTATAGAATTGTTGACTTATGCACTGTAAAAATGTGAGCTTTGGGTGAGTACAGCAAGCTAGCTCCTTTTTTACCTGGTTATTATGTAAAGTATATTCTGTTATATTGTGTTATATTGTATTTGTAATTTAGTTCCATGAAAAATATGTCTGCCTGAAGAAGAATCTGTCGAAACATGCAATTTTTGCCTAGGAGGCGTTTTGCTTGCTTTGATGTTTGCTGAATCACTTTGTGTGGAAAATATAACTGCCTGCTGCGTTTCTCATGCTTGCTTTGATGCTTGCTGAATCACTTTTTGTGGAGAATAGAACAGCCTGCTGCATCTCTCATCATTTATGACTGTTGCAACCTCCATCAGTCTCTTATCAGGAGCAAGATAGTCTACAGCATTGGAATAGGTCTCTGTAGCTGTGGACTTTTCTATTAGTAGTTATATAATGTACTTTAGGTTTTTGTACTATAATGAATGTGTATAAGTTATACTAGGTTCTCAATTGTATGTAAATCAATATATGAAGACACAAGTATATATTAGTAGAGTGTGTTTTGTTCTAACACGGTATTTCTTTATGTTTGTCTAACCTTGCCGTGTTCCCTGTGTGTTTGTTGCTATTCTCATACATGCAAGAAATGTTTTTTTTAAAAAAACAACTTTAGAATACAGATACAGGGATTAAATACACATGTTAAGCACAGTCCATCTGTCTCAGTGAAACCAATAGAACTCAATAATTTTACTAAGCAGAAACCACATTGATTTAAATAGAATTTAAGCACAGTTGAACTTCAATTGGATTTCCCTATCAGAGTCCCTAATACAGCAAAGACTTGCAAATGATAACTAAAGCTGCCCACCACGATTTATTCAATTGGAAAATTTTTAGAAAACTTTGGCAACTATGCTATTATCTGAAAATTTTCTAGGTCCCCTCAAAAACTGACATCTTCCATTTAGGTGAAATGTATTTAAGTATAGACTGCACAGATTTTAGCACCAATTTTACTGTATAAAAAATTGTTTTTATTGTTTTAGTATTTATGATGCTGTTAGCCGCCCTGAGCTACTGGATAGGGCGGGATAAAAATCGCAAAATAAATAAATAAAATAAATAAATAAATATGTACAAGAAAGGGTCAGGAAGTCTACCCCCCCCCCCAACAGGAGCCATTTTGTTTTGGTATGCCCTACACTTTCTCAAAATTGCAAAAGTGCACGCATGCAGGGTTGGGAACTCCTGTTATAAAAGAATATGTAGCAGAAGAACTGAGGATGGAAGTTTTCTTTTGAGCCAAAAGCAAAAGATCATGGACTTTATTGAATCTGTAGGAATGAACAATTCCAATCCAGTAAGCACTCCACTTGATAAGGACTATCCCAAACTTACTAATGGAAAACCACTTAAAGACAATCATGAATACAGATCCGCAATTGGAAAATTATTATATCTGAGCACAATCTGTCACGTTCCTGGGATCCCACATCACCCTGCCAACAAAAGTCCGCATGGTCAAAGCAATGGTATTCCCAGTAGTCATGTATGGCTGTGAGAGTTGGACTATAAGGAAGGCCGAGCGCCGAAGAATAGATTCTTTTGAACTATGGTGCTGGAGGAGACTCTTGAGAGTCCCTTGGACTGCAAGAAGAACAAATCAGTCAATCCTCAAAGAAATCAACCCTGACTGTTCCCTGGAAGGCCAGATAATGAAACTGAAGCTCAAATACTTTGGCCACCAAATGAGAAGGGAGCACTCACTGGAGAAGACCCTGATGCTGGGAAAGATTGAAGGTCAAAGAAGATGGGGACAGCAAAGGATGAGATGGTTAGACAGTGTCATAGATGCAACGAACATGAAATTGAGCAAACTTCAGAGGACGGCGGAAGACAGGAAGGCCTGGCGTGATCTGGTCCATGGGGTCGTGAAGAGTCGGACTCGACTGTGCGACTGAACAACAACAACAAAAAGCAACATTTCCCTACTGGGTGTCACAGGGAACTATTTGGGAACAAGTGATATCATACATAATCCAGCTATTGCAGAACACCTCCCCCCCGCTAACAACTGTAATATATGAGATCATGGAAATATTGGAATTAACATTAGGAACTTAAAAAAAAAAAAACCCTTGTCTTTATGCAGGGTGACTGGATAAGGAGGAAAAATAAGTGCCTTGCATTCTGTTCTAACAGTTTCCTGTTGCAGGAAATA